>NC_057393.1:75900977-76116891 GCF_019320065.1 Cervus canadensis | reverse complement strand
TCTGGTTTTGAAATTAGGGTGATGGTGGCCTCATAGAATGAGTTTTGAAGTTTACCTTCCTCTGCAATTTTCTGGAAGAGTTTGAGTAAGATAGGTGTTAGCTCTTCTCTAAATTTTTGGTAGAATTCAGCTGTGAACCATCTGGTCCTGGGCTTTTGTTTGCTGGTAGATTTTTGATTACAGTTTCGATTTCCTTGCTTGTGATGGGTCTGTTAAGATCTTCTATTTCTTCCTGCTTCAGTTTTGGAAAGTTATACTTTTTCTAAGAATTTGTCCATTTCTTCCAAGTTGTCCATTTTATTGGCATAGAGCTACTGGTAGTAGTCTCTTATGATCCTTTGTATTTCAGTGTTGTCTGTTTGTGATTCCTCCCATTTTCATTCTAATCTTTGTTAAATTTGGTCTTCTCTACTTTGCTTCTGTAATGAAGTCTTGGCCTAGTTTGTCAATTTTTTCAAAAAACCAGATTTTAGCTTTGTTGATTTTTGCTATGGTCTCTTTAGTTTCTTTTGCATTTAATTCTGCCCTGATTTTTAAGATTTCTTTCCTTCTGCTAACTCTGGGGTTCTTCATTTCTTCCTTCTCTAATTGCTTTAGGTGTAGAGTTAGGTTATTTATTTGGTTTTTTTCTTGTTTCTTGATGTAAGCCTGTAATGCTATGAACCTTCCCCTTAGCACTGCTTTTACAGTGTCCCATAGGTTTTGGTTGTTGTGTTTTCATTTTCATTCATTTTTCTATACATATTTTGATTTCTTTTTTGATTTCTTCTATGATTTGTTTGGTTATTCAAAGTGTGTTATTTTAGCCTCCATGTGTTTGGGATTTTAACAATTTTTTCCGAATATGAGATCTAAGCTTACTGCACTGTGGTCAGAAAAGATGACTGGAATGATTTCAATTTTTTTGAATTTTCCAAGACTAGATTTATGGCCCAGGATGTGATCTATTCTGGAGAAGGTTCCGTGTGCACTTGAGAAAAAGGTGAAGTTGATTGTTTTGGGGTGAAATGTCCTATAGATATCAATTAGGTCTAGCTGGTCCATTGTGTCATTTAAAGTTTGTGTTTCCTTGTTAATTTTCTGTTAGTTGATCTATCCATAGTTGTGAGTGGGGTATTAAAGTCTCCCACTATTATTGTGTTACTATTAATTTCCTCTTTCATACTCGTTAGTGTTTGCCGTACATATTGCGGTGCTCCTATGTTGGGTGCATATATATTTATAATTGTTATATCTTCTTCTTGGATTGATCCTTTGATCATTATGTAGTGTCCTTCTTTGTCTCTTTTCACAGCTTTTTTTTGAAAGTCTATTTTATCTGATATGAGTATTGCGACTCCTGCTTTCTTTTGGTCTCCGTTTGCATGAAATATTTTTTTCCAGCCCTTCACTTTTAGTCTGTATGTGTCTCTTGTTTTGAGGTGGGTCTCTTGTAGACAGCATATATAGGGGTCTTGTTTTTGTATCCATTCAGCCAATCTTTGTCTTTTGGTTGGGGCATTCAACCCATTTACATTTAAGGTAATTATTGATAGGTGTGGTCCCGTTGCCATTTACTTTGTTGTTTTGGGTTCACGTTTATACAACCTTTCTGCATTTCCTGTCTAGAGAAGATCCTTTAGCATTTGTTGAAGAGCTGGTTTGGTAGTGCTGAATTCTCTCAGCTTTTGCTTATCTGTAAAGCTTTTGAGTTCTCCTTCATATCTGAATGAGATCCTTGCTGGATACAGTAATCTAGGTTGTAGGTTATTCTCTTTCATTACTTTCAGGACGTCCTGCCATTCCCTTCTGGCCTGGAGGGTTTCTATTGATAGATCAGCTGTTATCCTTATGGGAATCCCTTTGTGTGTTATTTGTTGTTTTTCCCTTGCTGCTTTTAATATTTGTTCTTTGTGTTTGATCTTTGTTAGTTTGATTAATATGTGTCTTGGGGGTGTTTCGCCTTGGGTTTATCCTGTTTGGAACTCTCTGGGTTTCTTGGGCTTGGGTGGCTATTTCCTTCCCCATTTTAGGGAAGTTTTCAGCTATTATCTCCTCGAGTATTTTCTCATGGCCTTTCTTTTTGTCTTCTTCTTCTGGAACTCCTATGATTCGGATGTTGGGGCGTTTCACATTGTCCCAGAGGTCCCTGAGGTTGTCCTCATTTCTTTTGATCCTTTTTTCTTTTTTCCTCTCTGCTTCATTTATTTCCACCATTTTATCTTCTATCTCACTTATCCTATCTTCTGCCTCCGTTATTCTACTCTTGGTTCCCTCCAAAGTGTTTTTGATCTCATTCATTGCATTATTCATTTTTAATTGACTCTTTTTTATTTCTTCTAGGTCTTTATTAAACAATTCTTGTATCTTTTCAATCTTTGTTTCCAAGCTATTTATCTGTAACTCCATTTTGTTTTCAAGATTTTGGATCATTTTTATTATTATTATTCTAAATTCTTTTTCAGGTAGATTCCCTATCTCCTCCTCTTTTGTTTGACTTGGTGGGCATTTTTCTTGTTCCTTTACCTGTTGGGTATTTCTTTGCCTTTTCATCTTGTTTAGATTGCTGTGTCTGGAGTGGACTTTCTGTATTCTGGAGGTCTGTGGTTCCTTTTTATTGTGGAGGATTTACCCAGTGGGTGGGGTTGGACGTTTGGCTTGTCAAGGTTTCCTGGTTAGGGAAGCTTGCGTCAGTGTACTGGTGCGTGGAACTTGATTTCTTCTCTTTGGAGAGCAATGGAGTGCCCAGTAATGAGTTTTGAGTTGGGTCTATGTGTTAGGTGTGACCTTGGGTAGCCTGTATGTTGACATTCAGGGCTATGTTCCTGTGTTGCTGGAGAATTTGCGTGGTATGTCTTGCTCTAAAACTTATTGGCTCTTGGGTGGTGGTTGGTTTCAGTGTAGGTATGGAGGCTTTTGGACGGTCACTTATCACTTAAAGTTCCATGTAGTCAGGAGTTTTCTGGTGTTCTCAGGTTTTGGGCTTAAGTTTCCTGCCTCTGGATTTCAGTTTTATTCTTCCTGTAGTCTCAGGACTTCTCCAACTATACAGCTCTGATAATTAAACTTCTAGGTTAATGGTGAAAAGATTCTCCCCCGTTAGGGACACCCAGAGAGGTTCACAGAGTTACATGAACAGGAGAAAAGGGAGGAGGGAGATAGAGATGAGTAGGAGGAGAAAAAGGGGGACTCAAGAGGAGAGAGACAGATCTACGCAGCTGTCTGTTTCCAGAGTGTTCTCGTATCTCAGACACCTACAAGGATTCACAGAATTGGATGGGGAAGAGAAGGGGAAAAGAGGAAATAGAGGTGTTCTGAGGTAGAAAACAGAGAGTCAAGATTGGGAGGGAATAATCTTCGGTTTTAAGATAGGGCTTCTCTCTTTTTTTTTTTTTTGTAAGGTTATAGTGTAGTGAAGATGAAAATGAAGAGTAGTAGAGGAGTACTAGAGGACTTTAAAAAGAAGAGAAAAAGAAAATAGAAGAGAAAAAGGAAAGAAAAAAAAGAAGAAAAAGAAAAAAGAAAAGAAAGAAAAAAAAATTTTTTTTTTCCCCTAATTAAAAAAATCGTAAAAATCTATGAAAATGAAAGTTAAGGAGTAATGGGGGAGTAATAGGGAATTTTAAAGGAAAATAAAAGAGAAAAAATAAAAAAGAAAAATATAAAAAGAAAAAAAAATTTTTTTTTTTCCTTACTTAGAAAAAACAGAAAAATAAAAAAAAAGTAAAAATATGTCTAGGAATTTCTCTGGAGCTGTTGCGGTCAGTGTGGGTTCGGCTCAGTTTCAGATAGCTCCTCGTTCCAGCTTGCACTTCTCGATATCTACAGGGCCCTTCCGGTGAAGTCGGTGTTTTCTTCAGGGATTTTAATCTGTTGCACCAGTCCCTTCTGAAGCGGTTCCCTTTGTTTATTTGGCTTCTGTTTGCCGGTCTCTTCAGAGCCTCATTTCCGCCCTGACACAGGCGGGCGGAGGTGGACTCTTATTCAGGTAGCTAGTTCCGTTGCGCTGCTGGGAGGGGCTGACGCTGCGGGGCGGGGCTGGCGCTGCGGGGCGGGGCTGACGCTGCGGGGAGGGGCTGGCCCTGCGGGGGCGGGGCTGACGCTGCGGGGAGGGGCTGGCCCTGCGGGGGCGGGGCTGGCGCTGCCGGAAGGGGCTGACGCTGCTTTCTCCGTCTGCGCTGCTCAGGCTCCCGGCTGTTCTATATGGAGCGCGCCCCGCGCTGCGCGAGGTTCCAGCCCTCGGGTGTTACACAAAAGCGCGGAAGGAAAAGCTGCGCCTGCTCTCTGTGCCTTCCCCGTCAGAGCGGTCCAGGCAGCCAGGGGCTTGGTGGGCGCGCTATCCCCAGGTGTGGCGCACCCACTCCCTTCCGCGGACCCAGTCTCAGTTTCCGCTGGCGCCAGGCGGGTGCGCGCGCCTTCCGCCCTCCGCGTCCCCAGCCCCAGTCCCCGCCCCGCGCCGGTCGGGTGCCTGCGCCCTGTGTCTCGCCGCGACCTTCCCCTCCCCCCTGCCTCCGGCGGGGCTGGGCCGGTCCGCAGCCTGCGAGCTCTTCTCGGGACTTTCCCCGTCCCTTTGTTCTGCGAACGGCCGGCAGTGTGTTCCGGCCGGTCAATTTTCTCTCTCTCCTTTGGTCTCCCACAGTTCAAGTTGGCACCTCACAGAAGCTCCCCCCGATTGTCCTCAGGGCACTCAGGCCCGGACCCTAGCCCAAGCAAGGCCGCCTAAGACTCCCTTCCCGGGACGGGTCTCCGTCCTTAGCTCTTTTGTCTCACTTTTTATCTTTTATATTTTGTCCTACCTCCTTTCGAAGACAATGGTCTGCTTTTCTGGGCGCCTGATGACCTCAGCTAGCGATCAGAAGTTGTTTTGTGAAGTTTGCTCTGCATTCGGTTATTCTTTTGATGAATTTGTAGGAGAGAAAGTGGTCTCCCAGTCCTACTCCTCCGCCATCTTGGCTCCTCCCTTTATCCCTGTTTCTTAATTTAGCATCTTGAAAATTAATTTCTATTTTTAACTTGTTTTACCACTTGTACACATGAGTTGAGTCTTATCCTAATCTCCTTTGGCTTGGATGTGACCCTTGGGAAAGTGCTGCTATATCTTAATGTTCTTAGCTGTTCAGTAAAGGAGATAAAGCCATCGATGCTTCCAGGGGCAGATGTCTGCAAACCCTGCCATATTTAAAAACAAACTTAGAAAACTAGGCTCCTGAGGCTAGAATACCATGTGTAATTTATGTAAGATGGAAAATACTTTGGGAATCCCAAGTAGGAGAAGAAATCCTTTAACCTGCTAGAGCTCCAAATTTCCAGCTTTATATTTTTCCAGTTACAAAGGCAGATTTTTTTCTACTGAAACACACAAAAGAATTTGTGGTAACTATGAATTGATGCAAAGTCACATTCAAATAATTTTCATGATCATAGTTCTTGCTTTCCATTAATTTAATGTGCAGTGACCCCTAGCAATGACATTATTATTTCAAAATAATTGATCAGATTGATTGAATAAACATTTATCAAGCTGCTACTTTTTGCCTATATTGGATTATGGTTGGAGCACACTCTGGATTCCTTAGCATCAGAATATCAAACACATGGCAAGTTCTCAGTAAATATAGGTTAAGTTGAAATCAGTATGGTCTTGAAGTGCTTTGAAGTGCTTTCTCTTAAACAGCCTTTATACTTTTGCATGAAAAGTGAGAAGGATAGAGTAGATAATCCTAAAGTCCCTTTCAATTAACAACACACACACAAATACTTTCAAAATTTATTTTATGCATTGGTGACCTAATCAAGTGGACCATATGGAATCCATAATCTATGAAATATATATATATATTTATGTATATATATAAATATAAATATATAATTTATAAATATATACATTTATATGTATTTATAAATTTATATAATTTATATAAATTTATAAATATATAAATATAACATATATATATATATATGTTGCTGGATGGTGAATTAGCCATGAAGGTGATTCCAGTGTGGTAAATAGTGCCGTATACAGGTTCTAGTCCAAAATACATACATTAAACAACCAGTGAGAATAAACAATGGTAAAAATATATCATTTAGTATGGTAAGAAAAATAATAAACTCAAGAGTAAATTAAAATGAAGTGTGAAGAATCTATATTGAGAAAGCTATAAAGTTTTATTGTGGAATATAAATAAAGTGAATAAGTAGAAAGATCCTTGGATAATAAATCTCAATTTAGTTAAGTAATTCTTCATGTTGAAACTGAATGGACTCATTTTGGTAATATGACTGCAGTTAAAGGTGACTTGTAAGAATATTTGAGACTATTTAGATATTTTTGAAAAAATGAGTAATGAAAATATATGTCACCCCAACAAACATCTTACTGTTTTATAAAGTTATAAAAAAAAATCTAAAGAGTTCAGTATTGGTATTAGAAAGGACAGACATCAATAAAATGGAACAGGAGTCCTAAAACCCAAATATTATAGTAGTTTAGTATACAACTTCAAATCAGAAGGTGTATTAGGTTAGGCTAGACACAGTAACAAATTATTCCCAAATCTCAATAGATTAATACAACAAAAAATTGTATAATGCAGTTCAGTGCAGATCACAGGATGGGGAAAGGAAAGGACTGCTCCATAGAATCATTCATGGATCTAGGCTGACAGAGTCTTCACTATCTTGTAGGTGAAATATTTAAAATATATGGGCTCCATGGTCATAGAGCAAGAGCGCTAATGGATACGTCATTCAGTTCAGTTCAGTCGTTCAGTTGTGACCAACTATTTGTGACCCCATGGACTGCAACACACTAGGCTTTCATGTCCAACACCAACTCCCGAAGCTTGCTCAAGCTCATGTCCATTGAGTCGGTGATGCCATTCAACCATCTCATCCTTTGTCATCCTCTTCTCTTCCCACCTTCAATCTTTCCCAGTGTCAGGATCTTTTCCAATGAGTCAGTTCTTTGCATCAGGTGGCCAAAGTATTGGAGTTTCAGCATCAATCCTTCCAAAGATTATTCAGGACTGATTTCCTTTATGACTGACTGGTTGGATCTCCTCACAGTTCAAGGGACTCACAAGAGTCTTCTCCAACACCACAGTTCAAACGCATCAATTCTTTGGCACTCAGCTTTCCTTATAGTCCAACTCTCACATCCATACGTGACTACTAGAAAAACCATAGCTTTGACTAGTTGGACCTCTGTTGGCAAAGTAATGTCTCTGCTTTTTAATATGCCATCTAGCTTGGTCATAGCTTTTCTTCCAAGGAGCAAACATCTTTTAATTTCATGGCTTCAGTCACCATCTGCAGTGATTTTGGAACCCCCCAAAATAAAGTCTCTCACTGTTTTCAGTGTTTCCCCATCTATTTGCTCAAGAGTGATGGGACCAGATGCCATGATCTTAATTTTCTGAATGTTGAGTTTTAAGCCAGCTTTTTCACTCTCCTCTTTCACTTTCATCAAGAGGCTCTTTAGTTCTTCTTTGCTTTCTGCCATAGGTGTGGTGTCATCAGCATATCTGGGGTTATTGATATTTCTCCCGGCAATCTTGATTCCAGCTTGTGCTTCTTCCAGCCCAGCGTTTCTCATGATGTACTCTGCATATAAGTTAAATAAGCAGGGTGATGATATACAGCCTTGACATACTCCTTTTCCTATTTGGAACCAGTCTGTTTTTCCATGTCCAGTTCTAACTGTTGCTTCCTGACCTGCATATAGGTTTCTCAAGAGGCAGGTCAGGTGGTCTGGTATTCCCATCTCTTGAAGAGTTTTCCAGTTTGTTGTGATTTACACAGTCAAGGGCTTTGGCATAGTCAGTAAAGCAGAAGTAGATGTTTTTCTGGAACTCTCTTGCTTTTCTGATGATCCAGTGGACGTTGGCAATGTGATCTCTTGTTCCTGTGCCTTTTCTAAATCCAGCTTGAACATCAGGAAGTTCATGGTTCATGTACTATTGAAGCCTGGCTTGGAGAATATTGAGCATTACTTTGCTAGTGTGTGAGATGAGTGCAATTGTGTGGTCGTTTGAACATTCTCTGGCATTGCTTTTCTTTGGGATTGGAAGGAAAACTGACCTTTTCCAGTTCTGTGGCCACTGCTGAGTTTTCCAAATTTACTGGCATATGAAAATGATACATCATAGCTGCTCTTAAATGTTTTGTGTTGAATTTACAGACCTTACTACCTGCCTAATTGCAAAGGGCTGAGAAATTGAGTAGGTTATGGATATTTTATGAGGAATAGATATTTCTGCTACTATTAAGAATATATGGGTTATTTTTAACGGTATATGGGCAGATAGATTCAGTATTTTGATTGACATTTTCAGATAAACTAAAGCCAAGATATTGTGTTACTAGCAAAATGTATTATAAGAATGGCTAAAATAAGTTATACAGGCTAAAAGGACATGAGAGCTGATGAAACTTGAATCTGTAGGAAGGAATAAAAATATATAAAAAAAAAGGTAACTATGTTGGTAAAAGTACTTTTTTTCCCTCTTCATTTCTTTGAAAGACAGCTGTTAGTTTAAAAATGTGAACATTGCATTGTGGGGTGTATAACACAAGTAAATGTAAAATATAGATAACAATAGGCAAAGGAAGAGGACTGGAAGGATTTATGCTGTTACAAGCTTATTGTAGTTTTTGTGAAATGATACAGTGTTTAGTATAAGTAGACTATGATAAATAAAGAACGGATTTTGTAAACCTTGAGTAACTACCAAAAAATACATAGTTAAAAGATAGTAATTTGAAAAGGATTACTAAAATCAGTTCAATTAACCAATAAGAAAGCATAAAATGAATAACAAAGGAAGATCTGCAGCAAAGAGATATGACAAATAGAAAACATAGCAAAATCATAGGCTTATACCCAACTATGTTAATGATTATATTTAATGTAAGTGTTAAATAGAAACAAGAGATGATCAAACTGGGTAAAATATGCAAGACCCAGCTATATGCTTTTGATAAGACATGCATATTAAATACAAAAATGCAGAGAGCTTGAACATAAAAAATGGAAAAAGATATACTATGCATAAGAAAGCTTGTATGACTATGTTATTATTGGACAAGGTAGTCTTGAAGATAAGGAATATTATCAGAAATAAATAAGGATATTTTAAATTAATAAGCTATCCAACTTGTTAGGGATATTTAATGATCCTAACTGTGTGTGAACCTAATAATAGAAATTAAAAGCATATGAAACAGAGGCAATTATATCTAAAGGGTGAAAGACAGGTACAGTTTATATATGGAGAATTTAAAATACCTCTCTCAGCAAGTTGTATAGCAAGAAAAAAATTAACAAACTATCATCAACTTTAGATGAAATTTAAAACACCTTAAAACACAAAAGTTACCAACATTTACACATAGATAAATGGAAAATGTGAAGCTCTGTATCTTTTGATAAAGATAAATCTAACCTTGGTAATGGAGACGGCAATGGAACCCCACTCCAGTACTCTTGCCTGGAAAATCCCATGGACGGAGGAGCCTGGTAGGCTGCAGTCCATGGGGTCGCTGAGTCGGACATGACTGAGCAACTTCACTCTCACTTTTCACTTTCATGCACTGGAGAAGAAAATGGCAACCCACTCTAGTGTTCTTGCTTGGAGAATCCCAGGGATGGGCGAGCCTGGTGGGCTCCCATCTATGGGGTCGCACAGAGTCAGACATGACTGAAGCGACTCAGCAGCAGCAGCAGTGGCAGCAGCAGCAGGCTTGGTAAATTAAAAAAAAATTGAAATCATTGCAAGCATCTTTTCTGATCACAATTCAGTAAGACTAGATGTCAACTACAGGGGAAAAAAAACTATTAAAAATACAAACATACGGAGGCTGAACAACACACTTCTGAATAACCAACAAATCACAGAAGAAATAAAAAAAGAAATTAAAATATGCATAGAAACGAATGAAAATGAAAACACAACAATCCAAAGCCTATGGGATTCAGTAAAAGAAGTGCTAAAGGAAGGTTCATAGCAGTACAAGCTTACCTCAAGAAACAACGGAAAATCAAATAAATAACCTAACTTTACACCTAAAGCAACTAGAAAAAGAAGAAATGAAGAACCCCAGGGTTAGTAGGAGGAAAGAAATCATGAAAATTAGGGCAGAAATAAATGAAAGAGAAACAAAGGAGACTATAGCAAAAATCAACAAAACTAAAAGCTGGGTCTTTGAGAAGATATATAAAATAGAAAAACCATTAGCCAGACTCATCAAATAAAAAAGGGAGAAGAATCAAATCAACAGAATTAGAAATGAAAATGGAGAAATCACAACAGACAACACAGAAATACAAAAAGGATCATAAAAACTACTCTCAGCAACTATATGCCAATAAAATGGACAACTTGGAAGAAATGGACAAATTCTTAGAAAAGTATAACCTTCAAAAACCAAACCAGGAAGAAATAGAAAATCTTAACAGACCCATCACAAGCATGGAAATTGAAACTGTAATAAAAAATCTTCCAACAAACAAAAGCCCAGGACCAGATGGTTTCACAGCTGAATTCTACCAAAAATTTAGAGAAGAGCTAACACCTATCCTACTCAAACTCTTCCAGAAAATTGCAGAGAAAGGTAAACTGCCAAACTCATTCTATGAGGCCACTATCACCCTAATACCAAAACCAGACAAAGATGCCACAAAAAAAGAAAACTACAGGCCAATATCACTGATGAACATAGATGCAAAAATCCTCAACAAAATTCTAGCAAACAGAATCCAACAACATATTAAAAAGATCATATATCATGACCAAGTATGCTTTATCCCAGGAATGCAAGGATTCTTTAATATCCACAAATCAATCAATGTGATTAACAAATTGAAAGATAAAAACCATATGATTATCTCAGTAGATGCAGAGAAATACTTTGACAAAATTCAATATCCATTTATGATAAAAAACCCTCCAGAAAGCAGGGATAGAAGGAACATACCTCAACATAATAAAAGCCATATATGATAACTCCACAGCAAACATTATGCTCAATAGTGAAAAATTGAAAGCATTTCCCTTAAAGTCAGGAACAAGACAAGGGTGCCCACTCTCATCACTACTATTCAGCATAGTTTTGGAAGTTTTAGCCACAGCAATCCGAGAAGAAAAAGGAATAAAGGGAATCCAGATTGGAAAAGAAGGAGTAAAACTTTCCCTGTTTGCAGATGACATGATCCTCTGCATAGAAAACCCTAAAGACGGGGGGAGGGGGGACCCTAAAGACACCACCAAAAAATTACTAGAGCTAATCAATGAATATAGTAAAGTTGCAGGATATAAAATTAACACACAGAAATCCCTTGTATTCCTATACAATAACAATGAGAAAACAGAAAGAGAAATTAAGGAAACAATTCCATTCACTATTACAACGAAAAGAATAAAATACTTAGGAATAAATCTACCTAAAGAAACAAAAGACCTATATATAGAAAACTATAAAACACTGATGAAAGAAATCAAAGAGGACACCAATAGATGGAGAAATATACCATTTTCATGGATCAGAAGAATCAATACTGTGAAAATGAGTATACTACTCAAAGAATCTATAGATTCAATGCAATCCCTATCAAGCTACCAACTGTATTTTTCAGACAACTAGAACAAATAATTTCACAATTTGTATATAAATACAAAAACCCTTGAATAGCCAAAACAATCTTGAGAAAGAAGAATGGAACTGGAGGAATCTACCTGACTGACTTCTTCTGGCTATACTCCAAAGCTACAGTCATCAAGACAGTGTGGTACTGGCACAAAGACAGAAATATAGATCAGTGGAACAAAATAGAAAGCCCAGAGATAAAGCCACACACTTGTGGACACCTTATCTTTGACAAAGGAGGCAAGAATATACAATGGAGAAAAGACGATCTCTAACAAGTGGTGCCTGGAAAACTGGTTAACTACTTGTAAAAGAATGAAACTAGAACACCTTCTAACACCATACACAAAAATAAACTCAAAATGGATCAAAGATCTAAATGTAAGATCAGAAACTATAAAACTCCTAGAGGAACACATAGGCAAAACACTCTCTGACTTAAATCACAGTGGGATCCTCTATGACCCACCTCTCAGAGTAATGGAAATAAAAGCAAAAACAAGCAAATGGGGCCTAATTAAACTTAAAAGCTTCTGCACAACGAAGGAAACAATAAACAAGGTGAAAAGACAGTCTTCAGAATGGGAGAAAATAATAGCAAGTGAAGCAACTGACAATTAATCTGAAAAATATACAAGCAACTCCTGCAGCTCAATACCAGAAAAATAAACGACCCAGTCAAAAAATGGGCCAAAGAACTAAACAGACATTTCTCCAAAGAAGACATACAGATGGCTAACAAACACATGAAAAGTTGCTCAACATCACTCATTATCAGAGAAGTGTAAATCAAAACCACAGTGATGTACCATCTCACACCAGTCAGAATGGCTGCTATCAAAAAGTCTACAAGCAATAAATCTTGGAGAGGGTGCAGAGAAAAGGGAATCCTCTTATACTGTTGATGGGAATGCAAACTAGTACAGCCACTATGGAAAACCATGTGGAGAGTCCTTAAAAACTAGAAATAGAACTGCCATATGACCCAGCAATCCCACTGATGGGCATGCACACTGAGGAAACCAGAATTGAAAGATATATGTGTACCCCAATATTCATCACAGCACTGTTTCCAATAGCTAGGACATGGAAGTAACCTAGATGTCCATCAACAGATGAATGGATAAGAAAGCTGTGGTACATATACACAATGGAATATTACTCAGCCATTAAAAAGAATGCATTTGAATCAGTTCTAATGAGGTGAATGAAACTTGAGCCTATTATACAGAGTGAAGTAGGCCAGGAAGACAAACACCAATACAGTATACTAATGCATATATATGGAATTTAGAAAGATGGTAACGATGACCCTATATGTGAGACAGCAGAAGAGACACAGATGTAAAGAACAGACTTTTGGACTCTGTGGGAGAAGGCAAGGGTGGGATGATTTGAGAGAATAGCATTGAAACATGTATATTACCATATGTGAAATTGATCACCAGTTCAGGTTTGATGTATGAGACAGGGCACTCAGGTCCAGTGCACTGGGACCACCCTGAAGGATGGGATGGGGAGGGAGGTGGGGGGGTGGTTCAGGATTGGGGACACATGTACACCTATGGTTGATTCATGTGAATGTATAGCAAAACCACTACAATATTGTAAAGTAATTAGCCTCCAATTAAAATAAATAAATTACAAAAAAAAAGAGATAATTCATTTGAAAACTTGCCAAAAGAATATCTCAAGCTCAGATGGTTCAATGTTAAGTTCTATCAAATATTTCAGGAAGTAATAGTATTATTCTTGTATAAACTCATTTAGGAAAATCATAAAGAACAATTTCCTATTTATTTTTAAGGCAGCATAACCCCAGTAATGAAATGTGACAAAGATAATATAAGAAATGAAATAATAGAATAATATCTCATTAATATAGATATGAAAATCCTTGATGAAATATTGGCAGTTGAATACAAAAATATATGAAAAGGATAATCTCCCATGACTAAGTGAGCTTTAGCCCATGAATGCACAACTGAGCTCCCACTTACAAATCTATCAATTTAATTTACAGCATTAATAGAAAAATAGAGTAAACCATATGATGGTATTGGTAGATGCAAGACAATTAGTCAAAGTGCAACATTTATTTATGAAAAAATTCTCCGTATAGGAGTAAAAAGGAATTTTTCTCAATCTAATGAAGGGATCTACAACAAAAGAAAAAAACAGCCATCATTATACTTTATGGTGAATAATTGAATGCTTCTCTCTAAGATCAGGAACTAGACAGGATATCTGCTCTCATGATTTCTACTTAATTTGGCACTAGAAGTTCTAGCCAGTGCAATAAAGTAAGATAAAAAGTAAAATCATAAAGATTACAAAGGTTGAAGTATTTAAAACTGTCTTTACTTTATGGGAACAAGATTGTTTATGTAGGAAACTAAAAATAAAATAAAGAACTAATCAGATAATATAGTAAGTTTGTAGGACTCAAGAAAAATACATAAAAATCAAATGAGTTTCCATATATTAGTAGCAAAATTAAAAGGTGAAATTAAGAAAAATCAATCAAAACATCAAAAGCATCAAAATATAAAACATTTAGAAATAATTACAGCAAAAGAAACATTAACTCTCTCTGTAGAGGACTACAAAATACTGCTGAGAAAAATAAAAGAAGACCTAAAGAAATGAATGTTTTGAATCAGGAGACTATATACTTTTAAGAAGTCTGTTTTCTCTAGATTGATCCATAGAGTTTATAAAATCAAAATGAAAATCCCAACAGACTTTTTAGTAGAAGTTGACAAGTTGATTCAAAACTGTAGATAGAAATTCACAGGATATAGAACAGTTAGAGAAATCTTTAAATAAAAGAATATTTCAAAAAATCAAGTGTACCTGATTTCAAGACTTAAATACAAAGAGTACTATAATCAAGATGGCATGGTATTGACATAAGAAGAGAAAAATTAAACAAAAGAACATAACAAAGAGTTAAGAAATAAACACACAAATATATGGTCTTGATTTTCAGCAAACGTACCAAGACAGATCAATGTAGAAAGGAAGAACCTTTTAGTAAATGATGCCAGAATAACTGGGTAATCATGCTGAAACAAAAATTAACCTCAATCCCTACCTCACACCATACTTGAAAGTTAATTTGAGATGAATTACAGATATAGTTCAAAAGCTATAATTCTAAAGTAAAGAAGAGGTGAGTGGTACTCATGGCCATTAACATGGGCATGTTTTTTAGATACTGAAAGTAACCTAGAATCAATTGTGTCCACATTATAGATGAGAAAATTGACTCAGAGAGGTAACTGTTTGTGCAACATAGTGTGTCTCAATTCCACATTAGTATTTTCATTTCATTTCTTCTTACATTTTAGGATTTTTCTAGAAAGCTAATCTGAATAGTTGTTAGGGTAACCTGACAATATCCCAAGTTCAGTTGTGACAGTTTATTGTCTGCATTCAAATCTAAGGCTACAACACATCAGTCAAAAGATAGAGTCAGATGTAAATTAAATTTTATTGTCTGATATACAGAAAAAAAAGGGCTTCTTAGGAGGCACTAGAGAACCAACCTGCCAATGCAGGAGACATAAAAAACTTGGGTTAGATCCCTGGGTCAGGAAGATCCCCTGGAGAAGGGAATGGTAACCCACTCCAGTATTTTTGCCTGGAGAATCCCATGGACAGAGAAGCCTGATGGGCTACTGCCCATAGGGTCGCAGAGTCAGACACGACTGAAGCAACTTAGTACACATTCAGAAAAAAGGGAGTTGAGTGATGATGCCTCATATCTGATCTATGAGACATCTGTCAGTTAAAGGACCATTCAGCAAATATACACTGAACATCCCCTTCATGTCAGGGAGTCACTGAGATGAAACAAATGATAAAACTATTCAATTTAGAATCTGTAGCTGTATCTTTAAAAGTTATTAGGTGATGGCTTTATGAAAAACCCTTTATGTACATGTAATTAGTCCATACAAAATTCCGATTGGCAGGGATTGTTTCCTCTATCTTATAGGAGAAAAATGATGCAAAGAGTGGTTACATGGTTTTGTCTATGGCTATAAGAACATTAGCTAGTGTGGTCAGGATTTAAAATCAGGTTTGTTTCACTTCAGAACTCAAACTATTAATCTCTACAATATTGCCTTATATTACTACTACTAGCGACTACTACTTATTGAATTCGACTTATGCCAGGCACGTTAAACTGTCTTCTATATATCTTATAAATATAAATATGTGTATACATGTGTTTATATATATATAATCATTTATCTGACATATATTCTAGCCATACATATATTTTAGTTTGCCCAACATCTCTGTTCCATGTAGAATAGGTTTACTACTCCTAAAGCAAAGATGAAACTGAGGTTCAAAGAGGTTACAAAGTTTTCCCATACTTAAATAGCTAATAAATTGCATACCCAGGATTTGAAACTGGGTATGTTTAGAAAGAAATTGACTGTCATTGCAATGACAATTGTCTTCCCAGTATATGAATCTACCATCTCTGGTGGTATTGAACATAGTGCTTGATAGAACCTGACCAACTGAAGAAAACCAGATCAAGGCACAATTTCCTGAATTTCAGAGAAACACACTCTAAGGCAGCCACCTGGCTTTTAAGATTCAGCTTTCTCTGGAGAACAAGCAAAGTGTTCTCATCACCTTACAATGCCAGACACATAGGTGCAATAAGAAATATTCGTCTAATGTGATAACACATTTATGTGTATATGGTAGTCTAAGGACTAAAAAAAGGCTCACTCTATTTAGTTTTATCTAGCTATTAAGCAGACAAAAGTAAATGAGTGCAGCATGCCTAGGCTATCAAACCGATCTCTTAATTCCAAAGCACCCAAATGTGTGTTATTTTTCTCCTTTTCCTTTTCAGTACAGGTCAGTGGCTCCAATAATGCTGCCTGATAAGAAATTCAGGTCTTTTTAAAATTAATGTTCACATGCCCTCAGAAATCCAGTTCTCGTTTTAATTTAAAACAGAAGTTCTTTTCTGTCTCTCTCCCTCTTTTTTCTCTTTCGGGGCCTTTTCCTATTTGAAAGCAGTCAAGTGTGTGTTCTCATTATACTGGCAGTTTCTGAATGATTTTTGGAAAAGATCAAAGTCCACTATTAATTGCTAAGTGTAAGATGTTTAATCATTTTATTGTGATATATTGAATGAAAATAGAATATGACAGCCTCCTTCAAAATTAATATAATGGTAATAAGCAGATGAAATAACAAAACATAATAAGATTTCCAAATGTTAAATCAACATAGATTGTGTAAGAGCTCCTTAATCTCAGAACTTACTTGCCTTTTCATTCTTGAGATTGTGAAATTTGTTCAGTTGACCCTGAGAAGAGAATGTGCAAATACATACCTCTTTGTTGGATCAATTATGTTGCAATAGAAAGAGGATGTTATTTTGCTCTTCACAGAATCAAGAGTTATTTTGTTGAACAAACAAGAAGTTATTTCACTAGGAGTCCTTTCCCTCCTACTGTCAGCAGTCAGGAAACAGTTGGCTGGGAATGTTTTGCACGTCCTCTGCTTTCTTGTATTTTTAGGTTTGATATTTTCATCTATGTAAGTGAAAGCACACTCACCACGGTATACTAAATCCCAAGGGGATTTCCATTTTTCTTCACCAGCAACTTTTTATGAAAGCTTGGATTGTCTTAAAAATGGATTTTGATCCACTTAGTTTTGTGGTTTAATGGGCCAATGGTTGTCGAATTATAACATCTATAGGAAATTATCTAGATGAAGTAGTGGTTGGCTCTTTGTATTATATTTCTCCCATTGGAATGATCTTGGAGCACTGAAGGGCTTCCCCAATGGCTCAGTGGTAAAGAATCTGCCTGCAATACAGGAGTCACTGGAGAGGTGGGTTCAATCCCTGGATGAGGATGTAGAGAAACAGACATACAGTAATAAACTGACCATTCATTCCAATAGCCTTGTGTCCAAGATTCAGAGACTCTCAAGTCTTTAATTTTAATCCCAGCATTCTTTATGGTGATAATAATAGTATTTATCTCAGAGGGTGGCTTTGAGGATTAAATAAGATATTGTATATAAAACAGTTAGCTCGATACTTGGAACTTCTTAAATACCCAGTAATGGTTAAGTATTAGTTTTAATAATATTTTGAACAATATCTTTGTGGTTATACCATTATTATACTTTTCTAGGTATTTTTGCATCTATTATTTCAGATACTTCAAGTTGAAGAAAAAAATTTTGTTCCCTGCTGGAATTATTTGATTGGTTTAGACTAGAATGTAGAAAAATGAGTTAAATACTGTAAGGCATTAATTAATGGAAATGAAGAAAAAGCTAGCATTTCAATTTAAATGGAGTTCTCTGCTTTTAGCTTGTAGGAGAAAGAAAAAAATGAGGAAATATGCTCAGATAAAGTTACTTAAAGAATAAATTTTATAGAAATGCACTAAAGGCAAGATAACCATTCAGCACTGCTCTATTTCATATCTTTATTCAAAACAATAGTCAGTGCAAATGATTGTTTACAGTTAATGTTGGAAAATTAATCCACTTACTTTTTCATTCAACCACCACTCTTGAATGCTTACTATGTGCCCAATGTCAGAGGGCCCTAAATGATCAAATATAACATATAATGATGTCCATTTTCCCCAACGATTAAGTTAGAAAGGTAGAATAATTTATTTCTTCAAATGTTTCAATAGAAAAACTTAATCCAAAAGTATTTTTAAGATAGCAGTATTTAATGAGAAATGAAATTAACAAGAACTTACCTCTATCTTGAAAATTCTAAATGAGGTTTTGTTACAACTAGGGCATGGAATAAGGTTTTCATTAAGTGAATGTCATTTAGATTTCTTTTAGAACAATCTCATCTAAATTAAGAAGCAGTTTTTTAACACTGTTGAATCATTTGGTGAGGCCATCATACTTAAAATAACAGTAGCTCGAGCAATCAACAAACACTGAAATAGAGAAATAGTGGTTTTTGTATATATTAAGCAGACAGATTTGTGTAAACTATTTTGAAATTAATTTTTAAAATAGCATTACTGATATTTATACATTTGAATAATTGCCTTCTCTTTCAAAGAAATCATCTTAAAACACATTGAGTCCCAGTGATACATATATTATTTCAAATTGTATTTGAAAATCTTTCAAAGAATTGAGCATATTACATTTAAAAAAATTCTCATTGGTGGCAAATTTTCACTCTTTGAGCTCAAAGTAATCTGCAACTAACATTTAAAAATAAAATATAACTAATATATATGCTGTTATACTTGAGAAATTACTATACAGTAATGCCATAAATCTACAACTAGCATTTTAAAATAATATATATAATTATATATATATATATATGTGTAATACTTGAGGAATAATTAAAAGGCTTTAGAAATAGAGTAATATTACACATATTCATCTCTTTTATACTTGTATTTTAAAATATTATTTACATTTAATCTTTAATGTCTCTGTGATTTTTGTTGCATGACAAGGCTTTATTATCTTCCTCCTAAATTGTTATTTCCACTCCCAGAGAGTTTATTTAGTTATCCTTTTCTTATTGGTTTAAAATACTATGTATAGTTGAGATTTTAGCAGGAAACTGTCCAGCTCATTATGGTCACATTTCTTTGAAAATGGCTCCCCACACTATAGAAATGATCTACTGTGTCCCTGTGGCCCACGCCAATCCCGTTTCTTCTGAAATGTGGAATTAGGACTGGGAGTTAGGTGATTTATTCCTTTGTGTACGTGGAACTGAGAACCTCTAAATGAGACCTGAGGGCACTTGAGTGCGTGGAGAAGGAGATATGTAGAAAGGAAGAAAGAGTCCAGATGTGCACTGTGAAACAGTGGTGAGAGGCCATATGGGAATTAGAGGAGCTAGATAAAGTCAGACACACAAAGACAAAGGTCAAATGATATCATTAATAAGTGGGATCTGGGGGGGGGGAAGGTACAAATGAACTTATTTACAAAACAGAAATAAGGTCTCAGGTGTAGAAAACAAACTTATGGTTGAGTGCATGCTAAGTCGCTTCAGTCATGTCCAACTGTTTGTGACCCTGCAGACGGTAGCCCATTAGGCTCCTCTTTTCATGGGATTCTTCAGGCAAGAATACTGGAGTGGGTTGCCATGCCCTCCTCCAGGGGATCTTCCCGACCCAGGGATGAAGCCCACATCTCTTATGTCTCCTGAACTGGCAAGTGGATTCTTTACCACTAGCGCCACCTAGGAAGCCAGGTGGGAGAAAAAGGGGAGGTCAAGTTTGACATTTACACCTTATCATATATAAAATACACAACTAAGAAGGACCTGTTCTAGGACTTAAGGACCCTGTATAGCACAGGGCACTCTACTCAGTGCTGTTTAATGACATATATGGGAAAAGAACCTAAAAAAGAATGGATACATGTGTGTGTATATACATATATATATATAAAACTAATTCACTTCGTGTACACCTGAAATGAACACAACGTTGTAAATCAATGATACTCCAACAAAAATTTTTTTCAAAACAGTCACTCAGTTTTGGTCACTGTGAAGTCTTTGCCTTTGCATGTCAGAAGAGTTGGCTAATGGTAAAATTTTTCTTGCTTGCTCAAGTTAACTAGAGTTAAGTTTTCTTTGTCTGTATTCAACAAGTATATTGACTAAGTGTAGTGGTTGAATTATACTGCCTCACAAATTTCCTGCCATCTGAAACTTGTGCACATGACCACTTTTGGAAATAGGGTGCTGAGTAGATGTCATCAAGTCAAGAAGAGGTTGTACTGAATGGAGTAGGGTACCCTAATCCAGTGTCTAATGTCCTTAAAAGAGGAGGGAAACTTTGACACAGACACACAGGAAGAATGCCATGTGACTTTGGAGGCAGAGATTAGAGTGATGCGTTTATATGCCAGTGAATACCAAGGATTGCCAAAACTTACCAGAAGCTAGGAAGAGGTGAGGAAGTCTCCTTTCCTACAGCTTTTAGAAATAAAATGTTCCTACTGACACCTTGATTTCATATTTCTGTTCTCCAGAGCAGTGAGACAGTACATTTCTGTTGTTTTAGCCACTCAGTTCACGACAATTTGTTACAGAAGACCTGGGAAATTAATAAACTAATAAAAATACCTTTAGCACACACTAAAGTCTTGTTAGTTCTGTTTAATTGGTATGTCTGCTTCTTCCTATGAGAACATCACATTGCTTTAATATATTAATATTTTATTATATGGTTGGGTAATTTTCTCTCAGTGTTCTACAGTATTTTCTTGACTATTATCACTAGCTTATTATTTTAGTGTTAGACTCACTTTGACAATATCCAGGGAGCTTTTAAAAAACTTTAAGTGGTTTGATGAGTTTTTCTTAACTTCTTACTCTTAATTTTGAAGATTATTTCAGTGTTATCCGAGAGAATGATACCTACAATTCCTACATTAGGCAATTTGTTAAGCTTTCCTTATGGCCTGATATTTGACAGTTTTGGCTTATGTTTTTCAGGTATTTGAAAAGAGGATATATCCTCTCTTGAAGGACACAAACCAGACTCATTACTGGTAAGCATATGATTTATTCAAATCCTACTTTATATCTTTATTTCTTATTTCCCCAGTCTAAAAGAAACAATAAAATGGGTAAATATCTCACAGTATGACTGATTTTTGCCAAGTATTCAAGTTTTGATTTATGTATTTAGATGTTTTTTATTTAGTGTATATTATTTATGGCATTTATTTTGGATTTTGCTTTTTAATGACTAAGAGATATTTATCTTTGCTTAATGGAAAGCTCCTTGGCTTGAATTTTACTTTGTTTTCTATTAATATCATCAGCATCCTTTTTTTTTTGTTAACATTTGTTACCCTTTCTTCATTCTTTTATATAGACTTTCCATTTTACATTGTTTTAATTACTAAAGAAATGTAACCTTATTTTGAAAATTCAAACAATGTGGGCATATGTAGAGAAAAATCTGAAAGTTCCCAATTCATCAACCATCTACTGCATCCTCCAATGCAATGCTAATTGTCTCCCCTAAATAACTAATATCACTAATTGGATGCATATCTTTCAGATAATTTCCTATTTATTTATTATTATATATCACTTTTTCTAGGCAATTATAAAATAAAATCAATAAAGTATTATATATGAACAATAAATTTACAAGTTTGTATTATACATAATAAACACATGAGTTTTTACATGACTAAGTCATTCTGCTCCCACTTCCATGTGGTATGACGGAGCTAGAGGCAGACCAGTTCTCACTAAATACAACTCTCACAGCTGCATAAAATACAGAAATTATTTTTTAGAAATTAGAGGAAAGTAGTTTAGACAATATGAACTGCAGGGCCCATTTCTTCAGAGAAGAGGAAACCTCTAGGAAATGAGCAAACCTCTATAGCTTTTACTCTTTGGACATTTTCTAATTTGAGGTGTAAACAATAAGCTGAGAATGTGGACTTCTCACCTACAAAGAACCGATCTGGGAAGTGAAGTTTTTATATAGACTTAGTGGGGTCTTAAGCACGTTATGAACTGAGGGGTATAGACTTGTGATTGGGGCTTCCCTGGTGGCTCAGATGGTAAAGCGTCTGCCTGCAAATGCGGGAGACCTGGGTTTGATCCCTGTGTTGGGAAGATCCCCTGGAGAAGGAAATGGCAACCCACTCCAGTACTCTTGCCTGGAAAATTCCATGGTTGGAGGAGCATGGTAGGCTACAGTGCAAAGAGACACAACTGAGCAACTTCACTTTTCAAATGCATGGGTAATTTCCCTGTTTTTCAATTCTTTAGAATATATTTACCAAGGAATGGGATTGATGGACCATATAATAAATCCTATTTTAATTTTTTTGTCACCCTGCTTATTTAACTTATATGCAGAGTACATCATGAGAAACGCTGGGCTGGATGAAGCACAAGCTGGAATCAAGATTGCTGGGAAAAATATCAATAACTTCAGATATGCAGATGACACCACCTTTATGGCAGAAAGCAAGGAAGAACTAAAGAGCCTCTTGATGAAAGTGAAAGTGGAGAGTGGAAAAACTTGGCTTAAAACTCAACATTCAGAAAACTAAGATCATGGCATCTGGGCGCATCACTTCATGGCAAATAGATGGGGAAGCAGAGGAAACAGTGGCTGACTTTATATTTTGGGGCTCCAAAATCACTGCAGATGGTGATGGCAACCATTAAATTAAAAGATTCTTGCTCCTTGGAAGAAAAGCTATGACCAAGCTAGATAGCATATTTAAAAGCAGAGATATCATTTTGCTGACCAAGGTCTGTCTAGTCAAAGCTATGGTTTCTCCAATAATCATGTATGGATGTGAGAGTTGGACTACAAAGAAAGCTGAGCGCTGAAGAATTGATGCTTTTGAACTGTGGTGTTGGAGAAGACTCTTGAGAGTCTCTTGGACTGCAAGGAGATCTAACCAGTTCATCCTAAAGGAGATCAGTCCTGAATATTCACTGGAAGGACTGATGCTGCAGCTGAAACCAATACTTTGGCCACCCGATGCGAAGAACTGACTCATTGGAAAATACTCTGATGCTGGGAAAGATTGAGGTTGGGAGGAGAAGGGGATGACAGAGGATGAGATGGTTGGATCGCATCACCAACTTGATGGGCTTGAGTCTGAGCAAGCTCCAGGAGTTGGTGATGGACAGGGAAGCCTGCCATGCTGCAGTTCACTGGGTCACAAATAGTTTGACATGACTGAGTGACTGAATTGAACTGAACTGATAATCTTTTCCATAGTGGCTGCACCAATTTACATCCCCATCAACAATTGTTAAGTGTTCCAGTTTCTCCACATCTTGCCAGCATTATTATTTTCTGTTTTCTTGAGACTGGTCATCCTCATTGTGTATGAGTGATATCTCATTGTGGTTTTGATTTGCCTTGCTCTCATGATTAGTGATATTGAACATCTTTCATCTTTGTAACTAATTTGGAGAAATGCCTATGCAAATATTTTGCTCATTTTTAAATTGGGTTATTTGTTTGTTTTTGTCATTCAATTCAGTTCAGTCGCTCAGTTGTGTCCCACTCTTTGCAACCCTATCGACTGCAGCACACCAGGCCTCCCTGTCCATCACTAACTCCTGGAGTTTACCCAAACTCATGTCCATTGCGTCGGTGATACCATCCAACCATCTCATCCTCTGTCATCTCCTTCTCCTCCCACCCTCAATCTTTCCCAGCGTCAGAGTATTTTCCAATGAGTCAGCTCTTCTCATCAGGTGGCCAAAGTATTGGAGTTTCAGCTTCAAGATCAATCCTTCAAATGAACACCCAGGACTGATCTCCTTTAGGATGAAATGGTTGGATCTCCTTGCAGTCCAAGGGACTCTCAAGAGTCTTCTCCAATACCACAGTTCAAAAGCATCAATTCTTCAGTGCTCAGCTTTCTTTATAGTCCAACTCTCACATCCATACATGACTACTGGAAAAACCATAGCTTTGACTAGATGGATCTTTGTCAGTGAAGTAATGTCTCTGCTTTTTAATATGCTGTCTAGGTTGGTCATAACTTTCCTTCCAAGGAGTAAGCGTCTTTTAATTTCATGGCTGCAATCACCATCTGCAGTGATTTTGGAGCCCCCCAAAATAAAGTCAGCCACTGTTTCCACTGCTTCCCCATCTATTTGCTGTGGAGTGATGGGACCAGATGCCATGATCTTAGTTTGCTGAATGTTGGACTTTAAGCCAACTTTTTCACTCTCCTCTTTCACTTTTATCAAGAGGCTCTTTAGTTCTTCACTTTCTGCCATAAGGGTTATGTCATCTGCATATCTGAGGTTATTGATATTTCTCCCAGCAGTCTTGATTCCAGCTTGTGCTTCATCCAGCCCAGCGTTTCTCATGATGTACTCTTCATATAAGTTAAATAAACATGGTGACAATATACTTCTTTTCCTATTTGGAACCAGTCTGTTGTTCCATGTCCAGTTCTAACTGTTGCTTCCTGTCCTGCATACAGATTTCTCAGGAGGCAGGTCAGGTGGTCTGGCATGCCCATCTCTTTCAGAATTTTCCACAGTTTATTGTGATCCACACAGTCAAAGGTTATGGCATAGTCAATAAAACAGAAATAGATGTTTTTTTGGAACTCTCTTGTTTTTTTGATGATCCAGCCAATGTTGGCAGTTTAATTTCTGGTTCCTCTGCCTTTTCTAAAACTAGCTTGAACATCTGGAAGTGTGTGGTTCATGTATTGTTGAAGTCTTGCTTGGAGAATTTTGATCATTACTTTACCAGCATGTGAGATGAGTGCAGTTGCGTTGTAGTTTGAGCATTCTTTGGCATTGCCTTTCTTTGGGATTGGAATGAAAACTGACTTTTTCCAGTCCTGTGGCCTCTGCTGAGTTTTCAAAATTTGCTGACATATTGAGTGCAGCACTTTCACAGCATCATCTTTTAGGATTTGAAATAGCTCAACTGGAATTTCATCACCTCCACTAGGTTTGTTCATATTTTTACAAGTTCTTATTTTATTACCTTATTGTTAAAGAATATAACTTGATTTCTGCTTTATTGTATGGTTTTTACTTTTTCTAAAGTGTGGGCAAATTTTCCTTGGGGCAAGAATTTTATTCTGTAAGTACAGAATTCTGTAACTGGATATTGAATCAAGATTGTTAATTATGTAATTCAAATGTTATATATCAGTATTTGTTTTCTGTTTCCTTTATCTATTGATTTCTGAGTCATGCTGAAGGTATTTACAGTGCTTTTGAAATTGACTGTTTATTATTTCTAACAGTTTTTACTTTACTTATTTTCATTCTCTTTTGTTTGAAGAAAGGTTAATAATTTCTTTAACTGTTTTTAGTTTCTGCCTTTTATCCAATACCTAGGAACGTTATTTTGTGCTGATAGAAAGTATTCTATAGACTGCCAAATAATGCAACTCTTAGACTGAGAGATTAAAGTGCTATATTGACCATTCCTCCTAGGTATATTTTCCTTTCCTTTTTTTCTTCTGCTGGTTGTGAATTTGCTGTTTCCTCAGCTTTGATTTTTCTTTCATCTCCAGACTTAATGCCCAGTGTAGTAATGTCATCTCCTTCCTGTAGCTGCAACCAGCCTAGCTGGATTGTTTTCTTGTCAACTTGATGAACCTGAATACTGCATTTCCTGTAACTCCCTACCCTGTGTGATTCTGAGTTAGAATTAGCCAAAAGAGGAAACTTTCATGAAATTTTTGAAAGTGAAAGTAAAATGGTAACTATTACTTTCTTAAGGTAGGCAGATATGGTTTAAAAAAAAATAGATGCAGAAATGCCCAGGGTGATCTGGATTGTCCTTATTATTTTCTGCTTGGTGTTTAGTTCTTCTTTCCAACTGCTGACCTTGCTGACTAATGGAGCAACATCAGATGCTTGGCTGCAGACCCACAGAGGTATAAAATATACAGAGGCAACATACTCCCAATAGCCCTCTCCTTGAGCTCCCCTTTGTAGTATCACCTGTTGCTCTTGTGCTTGAATTTCTTGATTTCCCTGGAAACTCCAACTTGTCCACCTGTTTTAGGGCTAATTAGTGATTTTTCTCTGATCCTCTAGCTTTCTCTTCTGAATTTCCACCTAACCTAGCAACACTCATAATTGTCACTCTGTTTCCCTAAGCAAACTCTTATTGCTTTGTAAGCAGATTCCTGATATTTCTGGAGCTTAGCTCTCTTATGGCCTTACCTTGGAATGAATTCCTGAGATTGCTATTCTGTATGCCAAGTGAGGCATGACTAGCTTAAAAGTGAAAGTCACTCAGTCATGTCCAACTCCTTGTGACCCCATGGACTATACAGTCCATGGAATTCTCCAGGCCAGAATACTGGAGTGGGTAGCTGTTCCCTTCTCCAGGGGATCTTCCCAACCCAAGAATCGAACCCAGGTCTCCAACCCAGGTCTCCTGCATCACAGGTGGATTCTTTACCAGCTGAGCCACAGGGAAAGCCCCTAGTTACTTCATAAATGGTCTTTTATAATTTTAATTTTTTTCTTTCCTGTGCTTGTTGACATTTTGCTTGCAGGTTCTTATACACCTTCTTAGAGAAAATTTCTTCTTTCTTCTTCTGCATATGTATTGGAATGCATACGTTATCTGTTCCTTTTTTTCTTGTCTCTCTTAAAAAAAAACTTCCCTAATTAAAAAGAAATGTGTGGTCTAGCAGCATTGCCCTGATTTCTAATACGCTTCTGAATGTCTAATTTTTTAAAATCTCCCTGTCCTTTGCTTTAAAACCTTTTCTGTTAATTATTTGGACTGTATTTATTATATAGTTGGATTTTATTTTTAATATATAAAAGAAATTTTTGTCAGTTAATAGAATGATTTATTTCATTTACTTTTATTCAGAAGCCTGACCTATCTTATCTTTTAATTTTTTATATTATTAAAAAATAGTTTCTTGCTCCTTTTTGCTCCTTTTTCTCTATTAACCATGCTGTATTATTTTGTATCTCTAGGGATAATATAAACAATGAAACCAGATTTTTTATTCATCTGTTTTTTTCCCCTAGAAAAGAGCATAATAGTTTCATTAATTAATTTGTGACATATCTCCATCATGCTCTTCTTTACCTCTTTTGGCTCCTTACTCTTTTTTTTTCTTTGAAAGACCTAATTTTTTAAAAGGAAGTTTTAGATTTATGACAAATTGAGTAAAAGATACAGAGATTTTCCATATATCCCTTGCCCCAACACATACATAGCCTCCCACATTATCAGTATCCCTTACCAGTGTGGAACATTTATTACAATTGAGAACCTACATTTGATATATTATAATCATCCAAAATCCATACTTTACATTAGGGTTCACTCTTGACATTGTGCATTCTGTGGGTTTGAACACATTTATAATGACATGTATTTAATGTTTTAGTATTATACAAAATAATTTCAGTGCTGTAAAATACTCTGTGCTCCACCTATTCTTTCTTCCCCACCCTCAGCTCCTGGCATACTTATCTTTTTACTGTCTCTATAGATATTTTGCCTCTTCCAGAATGTCATATAGTTGGAATCATACAGTATATAGCCTTTGCCCAGATTGACTTCTTTAAATTAGTAATAGACGTTTATGGTCCCTCCATATCTTTTAATTGCTTGATGGTAGTTCTTTTATTTTTAGCACTGAGTAACATTCCATTGCCTGAATGTACTATGCTTTACTTATAAATTCACCTACTAAAAGACATCTTGGTATGTCTATCCCTTCTCCAGAGGATCTTCCCAACTCAGGAATCTAACTGGGGTCTCCTGCATTTCAGGTAGATTCTTTACCAGCCGAGCTACCAGGGAAGCCCTTGGTTAGGTCCACATTGCGGCAGTTTTGAATAAAGCTTCTTGAAACATCTGTGTACCAGTTTTTGGGTGGATATATGTTTTCATCTCCTTTGGATAAATACCAAGAAGCACAATTGCTGGATCTTATGGTAAAAGTATTTCAGTTTTGTAGGAAATCACCAAACTGTCTTCCAAAATGGCTGTAAAATGTATTCCCACCAGCAGTGAATGAGAGTTCCTGTTGCTCTATATCCTCACCAGCATTTGGTGTTGTCAGTGTTTTGAATTTTGGTTATTCTAATAGGTGTGTAGTGGATTCTCATTGTTTTAGTTTGCCTTTCCTTGATGAAATATGATGTTGAGCATCTTTTCTTGTGCTTATTTGCTATCTTTATATCTTTTTTGGGGAGGTGTCTGTTAAGGTTTTTGACTTATTTATTAATCTAATTATTTTCTTATTGTTGAATTTTAAGAGTTATTTGTGTATTTTGGGTGTGAATTATTTATCAGGTATGTGTTTTGTAAAGATGCTCTGCCCATCTGTGCCTTGTCTCTTTATTCTCTTAACAGTGACTCTCAGAGCAAAAGTTTTTAATTTTAATGAAAAGTTTTTAATTTTAATGAAGTCTCAGTTCAGTTAAGTTGCTCAGTCATGTCTGACTCTTTGCGACCCCATGGGCCACAGCACATCAGGCCTCCATGTCTATCACCAGCTCCCGGAGTTTACCCAAACTCATGTCCATTGCATCTGTGATGCCATCTCATCCTCTGTCTTCCCCTTCTCTTCCGGCCTTCAATCTTTCCCAGCATAAGAGTCTTTTCCAATGAGTCAGCTCTTCTCATCAGGTGGCCAAAGTATTGGAGTTTCAGCTTCAACATCAGTCCTTCCAATGAACACTTAGGACTGATCTCCTTTAGGCTCTACTGGTTGGATCTCCTTGCAGTCCAAGGGACTCTCAAGAGTCTTCTCTAACACCACAGTTCAAAAGCATCAATTCTTCTGTGCTTAGCTTTCTTTATAGTCCAACTCTCACATCCACACATGGCTACTGGAAAAACCATAACCTTGACTAGACAGACCTTTGTTGATAAAGTAATGTCTCTGCTTTTTAATATGCTATCTATGCTGGTCATAACTTTCCTTCCAAGGAGTAAGCGTCTTTTAATTTCATGGCTGCAATCACCATCTGCAGTGATTTTGGAGCCCCCCAAGAATAAAGTCAGTCACTATTTCCACTGCTTCCCCATTTGTGGTGGAGTGATGGGACCAGTTGCCATGATCTTAGTTTTTTGAATGTTGAGCTTTAAGCCAGGTTTTTCACTCTCCTCTTTCACTTTTATCAAGAAACTCTTTAGTTCTTCATTTTCTGCCATAAGGGTTATGTCATCTGCATATCTGAGGTTATTGATATTTCTCCTGGCAATCTTGATTCCAGCTTGTGCTTCATTCAGCTCTGTGTACTGTGCATATAAGTTAAATAAGCGGGGTGACAATATACAGCCTTGACGTACTTCTTTTCCTATTTGGAACCAGTCTATTGTTTCATGTCCTGTTCTAACTTTTGCTTCCTGACCTGCATACAGACTTAATGAAGTCTAGTTTATCAATTATTTCTTCTTGGAGTTCTATCTAAAAAGTGACCAACAAATCCAAGGTTACCTAGGTTTTCTACGCATTGATTCGTCCTATTTAAAATAAGACATATGATATAATTTTATATCTTCCTTAGTTTCCAATTCTTCTAGCTTTTTTGTGATATTAGAAAATTTTATATTTATAAAAAATACTTTCTTCTCTTTGAAGTTAATTTCCTGCAGTATATATTACCTGAATTATTTAGAAGTTAATACCATATTTAATCATTTAGAAGATGCATTTTCTTTGCATTATAACATCTTTGAAATCAGGATACATTTTAGAGTCATTAACTCTGGAAATCCATGTGATAGTCATAACATACCTGAATGAGTACTTTCATGATATTTTGGTAAAATCTAGAAAACATTAAATTTAAATATATTTAAATATTCACTGATTAAATTTCCCTCTTTCATTTTTAAAAATTTATTTATATTTATTTTTGGCTGTGCTGGGTCTTTGCTGCTACCCACAAGCTTTCTCTAGTTGTGGTGAGTGGGAGCTACTCTTTAGTTGCCATGCGTGGGCTTCTCATTGCCTGGCTTCCCTTGTTGTGGAGCACAGGCTCTTGGGGGCACTATCTTCAGTGTTGGTGGTATGTGGGTTTAGCTGCCCAGCAGTATGTGGGACCTTCCCAGACCAGGAGCTGAACCTATGTCCCTTATATTGGCAGGCAGATTCTTAACCACTGGACCACCAGGGAAGTCCTCTCTTTTCTTTTTACTATTTTTTTTCTTATAACTGCTCACTAAAGTCATTTTATTTTTAATTAATTTTTTAGTAAAGTTTGTGAAGCTTTCTCCTCCCTTTTTAAGGGAATGTATATGTATGGAGTACTGAGAAATGCTTGTATATCTGTAAAGGTTTTCTGCTGTTCTCATATATAAATAGCTTGACTGAGTGCGGAACTCTTAGGGCATAATACTCATTCTCAAAATTTTATAGATTTCACCTGTCATTTTATATGGAGATTTTGGTGTCAATAAGGGGTCCCCCCAACATGTAGACTATTTCTTCTCTCTAGTTCCCCATAATTTTCTTTATACATGAAATGTATACAGGAAATATTTAGAGCTTGATCAATGTATATTTTATTAATTTTCCCCATACTTGGAACAAACCTTTTGATCTAAAGAATTAGTCCTTCCATCAGACCAGGAACCTTTTCTTCTGTTTCTTCTTTGATTGTTGCCTTCATCCACTTAATTTATTCTTATTTGTCATATGTGTTGTATCTCCCCTGATACATCATTTATTCCTTTTTTCCTTTTGCTCATTTTCTCATTGTCTGTAATTCTTCTGGGTCAGTGGGAAAAATGTTTATCTTCTAATTCAATCTTCTAAAACTTATAAGTTTCTGTTATTTTCATCACTGTAATTTTAACGGCTATAGCCATGTATTTAAATTTTTTAAATTGAAGAACAGTTGATTTACAATATTGTTTCAGGTGTACAGCAAGGTGATTCAGTTGTATATATATGTTTTTCTGGATTATTTTCCATTATAGATTATTATAAAACATTGAATATAGTTCCCTGTGCTATACAGTTCAGTTCAGTCACTCAGTCGTGTCCAACTCTTTGTGACCCCGTGGAATCAGCATGACAGCCTTACCTGTCCATCACGCCAGAAGCTTGTTCAAATTCATATGCATCGAGTCAGTGATGCCATCCAGCCATCTCATCCTTCGTTGAATACAATATATCCTTATTGCTTATCTACATTTAATAATTGTATTTAATAATCCCATACTGCTAATATTTCCCTCCTCCCTCTCCCTTTCTCCTTTGGTAACCACAAGTTTGTTTTCTATGTATGTAAGTCTGTTTCTGTTTTGTGTATAGGTTTATTTGTGTTAGTTTTTAGATTCCACTTGTAAATGAGTTCATGTAACATTTATCTTTCTCTCTCTGGCCTACTTCATTTAGTATAATATCCTCTAGGCTCATCCATGTTGCTATAAATGGCAATATTCTATTCTTTTTGATGGATAAATAATATTCCATTGTATATACATATGTATGTGTGTATATGTATATATATACACACATCTTAAACCAATCATCTGTTGTTGGGCACTTGGGCTATTTCTATGTCTTGGCTGTTATACATAGTGCTACTTCATCATGTAATTTTTAAACTGGAAGTAAAATTCACTGATCTCATGTTGTTTTCATTTCTTAGACTATTTTTCTGAATTTTTTTGATATAACTCAGAGATAAACACATATTTTTTATTTCTTTCAGTAGATCTGTTTCTTTAGGGGTATTTGAAGTGATTTATACACATGCATACATATGAATATGCCTTAATTTCTGTCTTTGTTTAGCCTTCTTTTCAACTACTTTTTTTTTTATTATCTGGAGATTTTTAAGTTTGTTTATTCTTGTGAGAAGATGATTTCTACCTAAAACAAGTGTTAAGAATTGAAGTGAGTTTTATGAAATATGATGTGGATCCATGCTTGAATATTTCTGGTCCAGCTGATGGGTGAAGGGACGGTGTATGTCTGCCATGATTTTATTTTAGCAGACCGCCCTTCCATTTCACTCCTGTAGAAAGTGAGGAGCTTGCAACAACAGAAGCAGCTATTTGGCAGAGAGTCTGTATTACATACCTAAGTGTTTCTTTTACATGTTTGTTCTTGTGGGCCAAGTTAGTTGGAGCCAACTGCTCCCCATTCTCCAACTGCAAACATTCCCTGTCTGGCCTTCTGCAGTGGTGGGCTGTGGATCTCTTCCTCAGAGGTTTAGGTAGGATTTGATTCACTGGCTTCCCTCCTGCCATAATCTCCATTCCTGCCTCTATGAAAACAGTTTCATTTATCTAATCCCACAGTGTTTGAAAATAAAGTATTATTGTTGAAATGATATTATGACCTGCTAGTATACTAATTTAAGGTTAATATTAATTCCAATAAGTTGATTTGGAATGTTCATTTCAAAGAGGTCTCATTATTTTGTGGTCACATTTTTCGTCCCCCTAGAGAAAACTGTTATCTCTTTTAAGCCAAGTTATTGTCTATTGTTAAGGCCAATGAATTTCCTATTGTTTCTTATTCAATGCCACTCAACCAAGAAAACAGACATAAACAATGGCAAAATTTTCTCTTTTTCAAGTGCTTCCCAAATGCCTTATGATGTTCCCATTCTTTCATTCAATAAATATTTATTAAGTGCTAATATTTCCTATGTCTAGGGCATGTGTGTTATCAGACAGAGATTTATTTTCATCTAGCTGTTTAGATGTTTGATATGATTCTTTCAACCTGATTCTCCATGACTCAGTCACAATAGCTTAGAAAACAGGGAGAATTCTTTATGCATCTTTAGAAAATGCACATTTATAGAAGTTATTTTAAGCAAAGTAAAACGGCAAGGTCTGGGCATACTCTACTATTTAGCAAAAATAAACTCAATATCTTAAAAGAAAATTACTCTTTGAGATAGCAAAATATAATAGCTTTTCATGGACATATTTTAGGAAATGTTATCTTTGGTTGGAAGTGATTTGAAAATTAGCCTGTGTCACCATGAATTGTTTTCAATCAAGTTAGAGGCAGCAGACAGAATGATGAAGTAGGCAACAGGCAAGCACTGGAACCAGAAAGACCAGGTTCAAATTCTCTATTTGTCATTTTCTTCTGAGCCCTTGCATAAACCTCTTAAACTCTCAGTTATCCTTTCTATAAAATGGGAGTATTACTCTCTCTCTCCCAGAGCTCTGAAGCAGTAACTGAAGCACTGCCTTGGAGGCTCCAGTAGGATTTTCTCACCGATAGCAACATTAAAGGGGCATCTTTCTTCCAGACCCTACCTTTTCCCTCCCTCTTAAGTCAAGAGTCATTTATTTACTAATCACTGCATTCCTGGAACTTCCAGCAAGTGAGTTCCCTCTGATACTTGAATTTCATTTTTAATGAATAAGACTGTCTCATTGCTTGGTTCCTTGCTGTGTGAGACCATTGGTAGAGCTCTGACAGTGTTTCTCGTGAGCCAGTATCTATTTATATTAATGGATAATTCTTTCATAAGCACCTCATCCTGTAACAGTTGATCTTACAATAACCATGCATATGTACTTACCTATATGATGGCTGTGACGTATGACATATGCTCAAATTAATTTAAGGCAATATTGTGAGTCATCAGTCACTTAAAAGTCCATTTATATAACATCTCTTCTAACCTCGTGCTAATTAATGTTCTTGGCATATTTAGTAAGACTCATGTCAAGGAAGAAAAAAGAGAGCTCTATACACTGAACTGATGAACTGACATACTCATGTTCTTCGTATTATTTTGTGATTTTAGACTTTTAAGAAAGTCAGGTAGGAGAGAGTAAGGAATGGTTAGGTCTATTCTTACTTTGGTGTGAAGTCCAGGCAGCCCAGGAGAGAGGCAGGGTGTGAATGCAGATGTTTTCAAGCTATTTGTCACTTACAAGGCCTTGAATAAGTTGTTTTACTTCTTTAAACACAATGTTCTATCTGCAAAAGAAAGATAATAAGAAAGATAATGAAAAAATATCTTTCCCTTAGGGTTTTGATAATTAAATGAGAAAATACATAATTAATGTTGGCTATTATTTTTATTGTTATTTTTATTGTTAATCCAGGCCTTTGAATAGCACCAAAAATAAGGCATTTTTTTTAAACCGATGAATCATGTTTTATTGAACAAAGGAGACTATAGGAGGCACTGTGGGAGAAGAAAGTCAGTTCTTTGTACTGAAGTTCAGTCTCTCATGCCTCTCATATATTGTGGTCCAAACATTTTCATTTTTCATTTTTAAGTATTTAAAATGACACCACTGCAAAGGAAGAATGGGATTCTTTCCATCGCTTAGAAAATTGATGTAACTTGTGTACACTGTGTGTTACACTTGTGTGTTACACTAGAATAGCCTCTTCAGTTTGGAGTAATTCAGTCTTGATCATCTCTTTTGGGAGTTTGTGAAAGATACTTATTTCTTGCATTGTGTTTCTTAGGTTTTGTTATTAGTCAATATTTAATTCAATGAAATGTTACCCCATCAATGATCTTTGAAACAGGATACTTCCAAGCTGGAATTCAGAGTTGTTCTTTAAAAATTCATCCTTTCTCCTGTTAGCACAGCTGTTGCATTCTGTTGAGGAGTTCCTGGTGAGAACATTTTCTTTGTTAGGCCGAATCCCCTTCTTTTTAGCTCTGCTTTATAGTTTTAAAGAGAAGAATCTAGTTGACATTCAATGCTGTTATAGAAATACACTGAGAAAGAAAAATGTCCTCTCAGGAAAAAGGTGTGGATGAAAAAATTTCTCCGGACAATTTGGTGAAAATAGGATTATTTTATTGATGTGCTAGATAAAAGGACATTTTGAAAATGTTTGTTTCTTTATTTCCCGCCAGCCATTCCTCTGTTTTGTATTCATTTAAATATCCATCAGCAAATACTTGCTAAGCAACCAGCACATACTAGGTCCAGTTTATCTCTTAGTTTTTGTTTTGCTTGTTAAGATTTTCAGAATATAGACCTGCCACTTGGTTAGAGAGTTAAAACAGACCTGTATATAGGCAATATTTAAAACCCAAGGGAGCAGTGCATAATCAGAATAAGAATTCACATGTATTGAGTGTCTGCTATGGGCCAAGAATTCTGTGATTTACAACTACTAGCTCATCTAAATCTCACACTTTTTATATCAACGATGTAGATGAGGGAATCAATGCATATGGATTTAGTAATTTACTAGCAATGTGGTACTGGAAATACTGGAAATAAAATTTGAACCAGTCTCTCCTCTGAGCATTCTTAACCACCAAATAATGCATATAAAAATATATTCATAATTATTAGGTGCTTAGAAGACATCACACCATAAAGACTGTTACTGATGCCTAAGGGGCAACCATACAGTCCAACACTGTAAGCAGAGTCTGTCACTGTGGATCATGAGTCTGACATAAGCCCAGATGAAAACAAACCCAACCCAATGTGGGAATGGGAATATATATGTCTATATATATATAAATATTTAAAAATATTTTTAGAACAGTTTAGATTTACAAAAAATGGTCAAAAAGTAGTTTCCACATGTATCTCTTCTTCCCCATACTCCTCCCACTCCAATGTTTCCTTTTGATTAACATCTTGCCTTGGTGTGGTACATTTGTTATAACTGATGAACAAAAGGTACATTATTAACTAAAGTCCCTGGTTTACATTAGGGGATTACTCTGTGTTGTACATTCTATGAATTTTGACAAACTGGCAATACCATCCACCTGAAGAGAGTCATACAAAAGAGTGTCACTGCCCTAAAAATCACCTGTGCTCCACCAACCCTTGGGAACCACAGGCCTTTTTACCATTTTACCTCTTCCAGAATGTCATATAGTTAGTATCATGTAGTGTGTAACTTTTTCAGACCGCCTGCTTTCTATTAGTAATGTGCATTTAAGATTCCTTTGTGTATTTTCATGGCTCAAGTACATAGTTTTATTGCTGAATAATATTCCACTGTATGGATGGACCTAAGTATTTTTCTTCATTCACCTAAGAACATCTTTGTTGCTTCGACATTTTGGCAGTTATGAACAAGGCTGTTGTAAACATTCACATGCAGGTTTTTGTGTGGACAGAATTTTTCATGTCATCTGGGTAAATACCAAGGAACATGTTTTTCTGAATTACACATAAAGATTATGTTTAGCTTTGTAATAAACCACCAAACTGTCTTTCAAAGTGACTGTACCATTTTTCAGTCTTATCAACAATGAATGAGTGTTTCTATTACTTTACTTTCACATTTGGTATTGTTGATGTTCCAGGTTTTGGTTATTCTAATAGACGTGGAGTGGTATCTAGTTGTTTTAACATGCAATTGCCTGTTATTATGATGTTAGCATCTTTTCATATGCTTATTTTCCATCTGTATATCTTCTTTGATGAAGTATCTGTTGAGGTCTTTTGTCCACTTTTTAACTGTTTTCTTACTGTTGAGTTTTAAGAATTATTCATATATTTTTGATATGGACCTTTTATCAGTATGTGTTTTGCAAAAACTTTCTGCCAGTTTGTGGCTCATCTATTCATACTCTTAACAATATCTTTCAGAGAGCAAAAGTTTTCAGTTTTAATAAAGTTCAACTTATCAGTGATTTCTCTCATGGATCATGCCCTTGCTGTTTTATCTAAAAAGTCATCTCCATACCCAAGGTTATCTAGGTTTTGACCGGTGTTATCTCAGAATTTTGTAGTTTTACTTTCTGCATTTAGGCCTATGATTTATTTTGAGTTCATTTTTTTGTGTGTGATATAGTCTAAATTAATTTTTTTTCCTGTAGATTTCCAGTCATTTCACACCATCTATTAAAAGACTGAGATGTATGGAAAGAATAACATGGAAACTTACATTACCATATGTAAAATAGATAGCCAGTGGGAATTTGCTGTATGGCTCAGGGGAAAGAAAAAGACTGTCTTTTCAAGATAGAAAGGTAGTCTTTCTCCATTGTACTGCCTTTATTCCTTTGTCAAAGATCAGTTGGCCATATATGTGCAGGTCTATTTCTCAGCTCACTGTTCTGTTTTATTGATCTCTGTTAACTCACCAGTGTCACACTGTATTGATTACTGTAGCTTTATTGTAAATCTTGAAGTCAGGTAATATCATGTTTATTGTTGTTCTTGCCCACTATTTTGTTTGCTATGCTGCGCCTTTCCATATAAACTTTTGAATCAGTTTGTTGATAGTCGCAAAATTGTTTGCTGGAATTTTGATTCAGATTGTGTTGAATTAATAGGTCACATTGGGAGGACCGATATCATAACAATATTGTGACTTCCTACTCATAAACATGAAGTATTTCTCCATTTGTATGTATATGTTCTTTGATTTCTTCATTCAAATCTTGTGACTTGTATATCTTTACGCAAACACACTACTTACACTGTATAGATCCTAAAAGAAATATTAAGCTATATGGAATAAAAATCAGCAAATACAATCTTTTATATTAAAAAATGGAGAAACAGAATTCCAGAAAGAAAATGAGACTTTCACAGACATAAACATAAACAGAGGGAGAACTAGTGCTCAAGTTTTCTGACTTATAGTCCTTTTCAGGGGATTTACTTTTATCATAACATTATGTAGCTTCTTTTAGTATTAGTTATCTACTGCTGCCTAACACATTACCTCAAAATTTGGTAGTTTAAAACAATGAATGTTTATTATCTCATAGTTTCTGTGGGTCAGGAATCAGAATGGCTAAGCTAAGTGTTGCTGGTTTATGAGATTTCAGTAAGATGTGGTCTCACTGAAGTGTCAGATGGAGGCAGATCCACTTCTAAGCTCATTCATGTGTTTGGTGATTAACCACAAGTCCTTGTCACATGGCCCACTCCAAAGGGCTGCTGGATTCCTCCAGGGAAACTGATGAGAAAGAGAGACACAGACACAGAGACACAAAAGTAGTGAGAGAGAGGGAGGGAGGCAGAGAAAGTGGATACTCAAGACAGAAGCTCAAAAGTGACATCTAATTGCTCTATCATATTCTGTTGCAACCGGGTGACTGAATAAAACCCACACACTCAAGGGAGCGGATTCCACAAGGGTGTGGATACCAGGAGGCAGGAATTACTAAGGGCCATCGTTAAGACTCTACTACAACCCTATATTCTGGTTTCAGCCTTTCTGGGCCAAGTAATCAAGAACTAAGAAGAATTGATGATGGAATTCCTCCTTGTTTGCATCCATCCTTTACTCAGAGAGGAGAGAGGCTGCTGGTCATAGAACAGGTGGGGAACTCATCCTTTTACATAGTAACAGAGTTAGATCTTCCACAAAGTTACCATGAATCTCTGATCTTAGGGTACACCAATACAATTAAGGCTGTTCTTCTCTCCACATGTAGGCCTGGCCATATCTAGCTGTCTCACCTGATGATTTTTTTTTTAATTTTTTTTTTAGGAAAAAAGAACCTGTCCCAGATGAGAAGAGACTTTAAAATTTTAATGACCTTTCATGTAAACTGATTTTCTGAAACACTTTTTTCACATGGTTCTTAGCATATATCTGTATTCATATGTACAGAAAAACATGAATATTAAGCTGAAGAAAACTAAATTAGGAGCACCATAAAAAGCAAAAAGATACGTACACACACACACACACACACACACACATATATGTTGTTTTTCTCTCTTTAAAAAATTCAGATGTTATTTTATTCTTAAAAATGATTTGACCATGCCCATGGCATGTGGGATCTTAGTTCCTGGACCAGGGATGGAACCCAACCCTCCTGTACTGGAAGCATGGGGTATTAACTACTGAATAACCAGAGAAGTCCAATAAGATGGTAATTTTAAAACAGTCACATGAGCAAGGCAATACTGTTGTTCTATACATGACAAAGGGAGATCTAAGAATTGGCTCAATATCATGCATCGACAGTTGAACCCCATCCTTGATTATTTGGCGCCATAATTAGATTCAGGTAATATATATGCCTCTGAACCAAACAACAAAAACAAGGAGAAAGCCTGAAGGATGGGAAGGAAACTTCATGTGACTTCATCTCATCATTAGACACCACATCTTAGGCCACTAACTTTGAAAAGATTCCCTTTTATAAAGACTGCTGGAGGGAGAAGGGAAAATGTCATTTAACCCAGGGCTTAGAATAAGTACCGTGAATCTTTAAAACTTGGGTGTAGATATTAAACTCTGGAAAGAACTGTAACTTAAAAACTTCAGGCTTTTTCTAAGATTCTCTTTTCTTATAATTTGTGGAAAGAGTTATTATGTAGATGTTCTTTGCACAGAATGACCACTGTGATATAGCTTGAATTTTTTCAGAGATAAAGCAAATTTGAAAATAAAGACATTTAAGATGATATGGACCCAAAACCCCAATGATTCTCCATAATAATGTAAAAACGTTGTTTCCATTTTAGCTGGCATTTCATTGTACCATATTATATTTCTCTTAGGTCAAATATATTTTCCATATTAAGATTTATATTTATTCATCTCAAAACATTTATAATATTTGGGAGATGGGTATGAGTTCTTGTCTCATAGTTGGGGAAAGGTCAAAGAGAAAGACAGAGATGATCAAAGGTATGGTAGCATTTAAGTACTGTTAGAGGAATCCTGAAAGGAATTGGATTGACTGAATTGTAGAAGTACCATGTGCAGAATTTTCCAGAATGAGTAATCCTGACTTTGGAAATTATATGGAGGCTGTCTGTTGTGCTAACGTCCAGAGATGCAGTGATCTAGATATTAAGGCCTAATTTCTGTGGGACTTAGTGGGGATTGTCCTGAAATGAACAGGCTTCCCTGGTGTCAGTAACTCCTGGAAGAAAGGCTACTTTTCCTTGAATACAAAGATCTAGATACACTTTCTCATTGTTAACTACTAGAAAACTCGACAAAATATATGAAATGATTTTATTTGACACTGTACAATGGTACAGAACTGTGATTTCTGAAAGAAGACAAACAAATGAACTCTACAATTGCCCTAACTTTATGCTTGGCAGAATTTCCAAACCAAGGCACAGGAAATGGGACCACAAACATAGACCAGGCATGTTGAATTGGAGACAATAGAGATTGGAGTTCAGAAAGGCCAATGTGGCTGGGTAGAATTTGCAAAGCAGATGACCTTGAAAAGGTACACATGCTGAGAAATAGCTTCAGAAATATGCATATTTCTGTCCTTGAGTCTTTGGCTGAATATCAACCTGCACATGAAAGAATGACATTTATAAAGCTGGATAAAGTACAGCTTCTGAGGAAAGAATAATTCCTGGGCTAGAGGTTGTATGTCAACCAACTCCCAGAAATTATACAGCACTTGGAATAATTTAAATTTCCAAGTCTAAGTAAGAGACTACAGTGACTATAGAGACAATTCATTAAAGACTCCTAAAGGGAAAACTAGTCTAGACTCAAAGCTTGAAAATAAAACTCAAAATGATCAAACTGACATGCAAATTATTTAACCACACACAGGAACAAAACCTAACATTCTTTAATGAAATGTAACAAAATCCAGCTTTGCAAAAATTAAAATAACACTATCCAGGATCCAATTAAAACAACAAATTTCTGAGCATGACAAGAAGCAAAAAAAAAAAAAAAAAAATTAAAACATAGCCAGGATAAAGATCGGTCAAGGGACTTCCCTGGTGGTCCAGCAGTTAAGACTCTGTGTTTCCAATGCAGGGGGTGTGGGTTTGATCCCTGATTGGGGAACTAAGATCTCATGTGCTTTGTGGTGTGGCCAAAATAATAAAAACAGCAAAAAAAAAAAAAAAAAATCCTAACAATAACAACTGCAAAAAGTATGAACTCCTATAGCATCGAGGATGGCGATTCATTAAAAGAGAAAAGGCATTTAAAAAAATCAGTCAAGAAACCTCTGGTTAATAGAAAACATGCTCAATCTGAAAGAAGGCAGAAAAGGAGGGAAAGATACAAGAGAAACGATGCATGTAAAACAAAATAGCAAGAGAGTAGATTTAAACCGAACATATGATAGTTACATTCAATTTAAATATTCTAAGCACTCCAATAAGAAGACAGAGATTATCAAACTGGATAAAAGTTAGACCCAGATATGTGCTGTATATAAGAAAGTGTGAAAGAGATAAGTTAAACAACAACAACAACAAAATGATACGGCATACAAGCACTATGTATAAGAATTCTGAAGGGACTATATTGATATCAAAAATGACTTCAGAAAAAGGGATTATTATAAGGAATAAAGATGATTTTTTTAGTAGTAATAAGTCAATTTATCAGGAAAACTTAGTCCTCAATGTATATGGACCCAACAGTAGAAATACAATAAAATACACAGAGCAAAAACTGGCCAAACTGTAAGGACACATTGGCAAAGCAACACTAATAGAAGATTTCAAAATCCGCCCCCCCCCCGCCTTTTTTTTGTAATTTGAACAAGTAGACAGAAAGATCAATAGATATTTAGAACACAATGCTAGGAGTCAATTTCAGCTAATTGAAATATATAGAACACTTCACCCAACTATGAAAGAATGTATATTCCATGAAAGTGCTCATTGAGCATTCAACAAGGTAGACTGTCTCCTGGATTATAAATGAAACCTTAACTAACTTAAAACTTGAGTTTCAAATCATGGATTTCCCTAGTGGTCCAGTGGTTAGGAGTTTGCCTTCCAGTGCAAGGGGTACAGATTCAATCCCTGGTCAAGGAGCTAAGATCTCACATGCCTTGCTGCCAAAAAACCAAACCAGAAGCAATATTGCAAATTCAGTGGTCTATATTAAAAAATCTTTTAAAAAAAGAGTTTGAAATCAAGCTAAAAATTATATATGCAATTAAACTAGAAATCAATAACAAAAAAGATACCTGGAAAAATCCTCAAATACTTGGAAATTAAGTCACATATTTCTAATTAACTTATAATGGAAGAAATCACAGGAGAAATAAAGACTATTTTTAACTGACTAAAAACACAGCCTAACACAAACGCAGCAAAAGCTCTGCTTGGAGGGAAATATGTGGCTTTAAAGCTTATATTGTAAAAGGAAAAAAAATGCTAAGATTAATTATCTAAGCCTCCATTGGAAGAAGATAGAGAAAGGAGAATGCAAACCCAAAGTAAGTAAAAGGAAGGAAATAGTAAAGAAAAGAGAATAAATCAGCTAAAATCTCAATGGGAGGCTTTTGTGAGTACTGAGAGCAGTCATAAATTATATTGCCTTTGTGTTCTTTATGTTTACTGTTCTTGTCTATTCAATCCTGTCTTCAATACATGTTAGGAGCTACATCTTAGTCCCCATGGTCATGGGGGCTTGAAGGAAGTCAGTTACCAATGGCTCAGTGTTGAACCACCGCAGTCTGACAGAAAATGATTTCAAGACGGCAGGAGGAGGTCTATGGAGAATAGAGCTGGAGAGTGCAGCCAGATGCTTGAGGCCTGTGGCAAGCCACAATTAGGAGCGATAGAAGACTCATATGAAAAGTTTCTGGAGATTCCTAGAAATATGTGGATGAGGAAACCTGAGAAATTAGTGGACTTTCTGCAGTACTCTAAGATCAGGACTTTGAGATTTAGGAATTAAAGAAACATGTTCTCTTCTAGGCTAGCAAAGCATGGGATTATTTGAGTCAATAATTTTGGTAAAAGTATATTTTCTGTGGTTAAGAATGGGCATTGAAAGGACAAATTTTCACTGTGAGAAAATGGCATGGGGCTTAATTTAGGAAGAAAATCGGTTGACAGGACATAAGAGCTGTGGAGGGGGGAGGCTGTAATGTAATGTAATGATGTAGGTGACCTAGGTTGTTTCAACCATACACTGTCATAGAGGAACCAGTGTTTTAGGCCATGGCCACTTTTAGATAATGGGAAGTCCCACTAAAGCCTCAGTCTTCAGATTTCACATAAGAAGAACTTTCTGATACAGTAAGTCTGCATACATACAAATCTTTAAGTTGTGGACTTTCAAGAGATGAGAATGTGCATTCCATCAATGCCAGGCGTGAGTGAAATTGCAGCTTGCCCTCCATCTCTTATTCCTGACAATCTTTCAGCTCTCCAATCTCCCACTTCCTCTCCTTCCTCCAATCAGTAACTCTTCTTACTGGTTCACTGGATGCCAGCCCTTGTATGCGAGCTGTTGTACTGTACTATTGTATTTTTCAAGGTATTGCACTGGAAGATTAAAAATGTTTAGGTTTTGTGTTTGTTTTTTAATGTATTGTTTGTGTGAAAAGTATTATAAAGCTATTACAGTACAGTACTGTATAGCTGATGATTGTGTTAGTAGGGTACCCAGGCTAACTTTGTTGGACTTATGAACAAATTGGACTTAAGATTGGGCTCTGGGAATGGAACTCATTTGTATGTAGAAGACTTGCTGTATATGACGACCTTTCCCATATGTGATTATTTTTTCTGATTAATAGTGTGTGATAAGTTGAATGATTGAAAGTCATTTATTCAACAAATATTTATTGAATCCTTTCTATGGACCATGTGGTATTTAAACTTGTGAAAACTCAGGAATGAACAAGAGAGGCATCCTCTTTGCTTTCATGGAACACACCTGCTAGTGGGAGAGGAGATGGGAAACAAATAGCCGAAAAAGCAGATACAGAAGATAACTTTGTGCTTTCAAGGAGAAAAGTGTGATGAGACTGAGTGGCCGGCAGGAAAGCGGGCGCAACCTTAGTTAAGGTGGGCAGCAAAGACCTTTTTGCACAAGGTCTGAGTTGAAACTGAGTGATGAGAAGACAGCCAACTATGCAAAGAACTTTCCATGCAGAGAAAAGTACACATTTCCAAGCTGGGATACGCTGACCATTTGCAACTTGGTTTGTCTAGGAGAGGTTGGTGTGAATAGCAAAGATAATCTAGGGGTGACTCAGCAGCCCTAATTTTGGTCTTCTTTCCACCACTGTTTAACTCTGGGGTTCAGTATTTTCACCTATTATAGCTGTGTGCTCATCCCTCTTCTGTTCCCCCAGATTTACAGAATGGCTGGAAACATTGGATTAAGATCCCTTACATGAAAGCAAGCTGAAAACAACAGCATCCTCCCGCCAGAGGGAGGTTGAGATGATGGAGGTCACTGAGGGCCGGAGAGCTGCCCGATCCCCTAGAGGTCCATGGAGCCCCACCAGAGCTTTCTCCACCTGGGTTCATTTTTTTACATGTACTTAAAAAGCAGTTAAAAGGAACTGCTTGCTCTGTGTCCCTAGGATTAGGGTTAGCTTTGGAAAAAAGGTTGTTAAGGTCCCTGCAAAGAAAAATGCTAGTGCAGAATGGAATGTGTCCCAGTGCTTTGTTATCTTTTGGAACACCAGAGAGTAAGAGACCTTCTCACTTGGCAATGCAGTTTAGCCCCCATCCTACGGTACCTGGGCCATGCCCAAGCTCAGAACCGCATTCTGCCTCAACTAGGGCAAGCACTTTAGGGATATGTTCAAATTGTTTCCTTCAGGCCAAAGCCAGTAAATGCATTAAGGAACTTTAAAAAAGCTTTTCTCTTGTTTATGAGAAAGATAAATAGTTGCATTTGAGTTTATGACCCCAGTTTTTGGTGTAAGTTTTAAAGACAATTTCTAGCCCCACAGTGATGGTGGGGGAACATACACATGTTCACACACATACATAGACACAGGTATGTGTGCACATACGTGCACCTTCATGCACACACACATTGGCTTTGTGAGAATGCAAGCCCATTATTCATCCAGGATGATTTCAGTTAAGCAATTTCCAGAAGACACAGGTACACCGAAAGGAATCCACTGTGTTGGGAGAATTGAGGAATGGTTAGTGATGTTACACAGACGGTCTACAACTCATGAATAAACCATGAGAAGACTAACAATAGGATGGCCCTCCATAATGCTGAGTATTTATGAGGCAATAGAACATGTACACAGATCTCTTGTTGGAGACATCTCAAGTAGTCTGAATGGTTATCTCATTAAGGGAAGCACTTGGTATCTATAGACATATAAATGGCTGTGTAGCTCCCATTGAATAGTTGTAATTTATGTTTGGAACTTAGTGAAACATCCTTTATCTAAACCTTTAGAAGGGCAGTAGTAATTCTATCTCCCCACCATCTATGAGGTGACCTCAGGGCAGTGTACCCGTTTGGACAGGTGACAGGCAGCCCTGAGGAATGATACAGGCTGAGCTACAAAAACTCCTTTCCTCAAAGGTCTTTGTGTCTATCTAGGGGCAGAGATGGCAAATCTGTAGACCAACTTTTGGTGAACATTTCTGTTGCTCTTGATCCTCTTCTACCCCTCATTTACAAAGATTGAATTAGTAGCCAACTTGAATTTCCAACTTCTACTGAGAAACAGGAAGACCCAGCAACACTAGGCTTGTTTTCTTGCATGACTGTCTCAGTTGGACTTGGGAGCAACTCCCTATTTAGACTGAATGAATGGATTTTTCCCTTAGGTCCTCACCTGGCCCACTTATATATTTTTCATTTGATTTTGTGGCTCCTGATTGGGTGACATTATATCTGCCTGTCCCCTTACTATCACTCCTCAGGAGCAAGGTTTTGTACATAACAGCATGTCTTTGTCTCACAAGTAAGTCCAGGAGTGGGTAAGTTTTCTGGAACTAAACCCATTTATCCACAACAAAATATTACTTCAGTTTCACAACTATTAAGTGAACTCCTGCAAGTGAACTATAATGTGAATCATTGTGCAAGGCACATGGGAAGGGGGTAGGGTGCATGGAACAAAAGACATAGTTCTCACTCCCAAGGGCCCAGGTGAGGTCATTAATATTTATTTAACATGTAGCACATTTGAAATGGAAACACAGTGGGAAATATAGTTTGCAATCACTTGCTAGATTACAGAAAAAGGAAAATTGCATGTGACATGTTTTATCCCAAAACCTGTTTCCTGTGGATAAAAAAAGATAATCATAAATAGATGGTGACTATTGTTACCATTCAGAAAGAAACATTTGAACAACTGTAAATAATTTAGAAGTTAAGAGTACTTGTTCCCTTTCTCAAAGGGAAGATTTTGAACCTTTATATTATTTTTCTACATTTCTTTTTCAGGAAATGCAAATGGTAGGGTGGAGGGAGAAGAGAGAGGTGACTAAGGAGATAGGAGGGGAAAAGTATGAAAGAGAAAGATGAGAAACGGTTAAAAAAGATATGAGTGCTCATGTAAAAAAGTAGGTTCTTGAGTTGGAACTCATTTAAAATGGGGGAGAAAGATAGATATAGAGAGAGAGGGAGGGAAGGAAGGAAGGTAGGAGGAGAGGGAAAAGGAGGGACAAAGGGAGAAACACCAGTGTATGTGTTCTTGATCTGAGTACTGATAAAGAATGATACATATGGAATGTAAAGAATGGTACAATTGAACTTATTCACAAAATAAATAGAATCACAGATGTAGAAAACAAACTTATGGTTACTAGGGGATAAAGGGGGAGGGATAAATTAGGAGATTGGCATTGACATATATACACTACTATCTATAAAAGAGATCACTAATAAGAACCTACTGCATATCACAGGGGACTCTAACACTCTGTAAATGACCTATATGGGAAAATAATCCAAAAAAGAGTGGATATATGTCTACATATAACTGATTCCCTGTTCTGTACACCTGAAACTAACACAACATTGAAGATCACCTATGCTTCAATGAAAATTAGTTTAAAAACAGAATGATACAGACACCACTGTTATCAAAATCAGCAATGTCTCTCACATTGGAAAATCTAAAGATCAGTTCTCAGCCTTCATCCTGCTTTATTTATCAGAGCCATTTGCCACAGTGGATCACTCCATCCTTCTAGGAATTCTTTGGCTTCCAGGACACAATACGCTCTTGGTTTCCCCACCTTATTGGCTGCTTTTTCATTTTCTTCTGCAGATTCCTCCTGATTCCCCCCCAAACACCCCCCCCCGCCCCGCCCAGTTTTCCTGGTAGAGTGTACCAAGGCTCATTGCTTGAGCATCTTTGCTTTTTCATCTACCCGTTTTCCCATAGGAATCTCATTTGCTTCTTGGCTTTAAATATCATGTCAGTGATACTGATCCTCAAATTCATGCCTTGGCTGCCAGCTCCAGACTTGTGGATCCATGGTACACTTTACCATCTCCACTGAGTGTCTAGTAGGCATCTCAATATGAATTGAAATCAATGAATCTTTCAAATTTCTTTCTCTTTCAGCTTTCTCTATCTCAAATAATAGAAACACCATCCACTTTGGTTTAGGCAAAAACCTTCAGAATCATTCTTCACTTGCCTGTTTATCTCACCCTACTTTTGATCTGTCTGAAGATTGTAAGGAGTTCATGATCTGAGCCACAGTCTGCTCCCGGTCTTGTTTTTGCTGACTGTATAGAGCTTCTCCATCTTTGGCTGCAAAGAATATAATCAATCTGATTTTGGTGTTGACCATCTGGTGATGTCCATGTGTAGAGTCTTGTCCTGTGTTGTTGGAAGAAAGTGTTTGCTATGACCTGTGCATTCTCTTGGCAAAACTCTATTAGTCTTTGCCCAGCTTCATTCCGTACTCCAAGGCCAAATTTGCCTGTTACTCCAGGTGTTTCTTGACTTCCTACTTTTGCATTCCAATCCCCTATAATGAAAAGGACATCTTTTTTGGGTGTTAGTTCTAAAAGGTCTTGTAGGTCTTCAGAGAAACATTCAACTTCAGTTTCTTCAGTGTTACTGGTTGGGGCATAGGCTTGGATTACCGTGATATTGAATGGTTTGCCTTGGAAACGAACAGAGATCATTCTGTCATTTTTGAGATTGCATCCAAGTACTGCATTTTGTTGTTGACCATGATGGCTACACAATTTCTTCTCAGCATTCCTGCCCACAGTAGTAGATATAATGGTCATCTGAGTTATATTCACCCATTCCAGTTCATTTTAGTTCACTGATTCCTGGAATGTCGACGTTCACACTCTTGCCATCTCCTGTTGGACCACTTCCAATTTGCCTTGATTCATGGACCTAACATTCCAGGTTCCTATGCAATATTGCTCTTTACAACATTGGACCTTGCTTCTATCACCAGTCCCATCCACAACTGGGTATTGTTTTTGCTTTGGCTCCATCCCTTCATTCTTTCTGGAGTTCTTTCTCCACTGATCTCCAGTAGCATATTGGGCACCTACTGACCTGGGGAGTTCCTCTTTCAGTATCCTATCATTTTGCCTTCTCATACTGTTCATGGGGTTCTCAAGGCAAGAATACTGAAGTGGTTTGCCAGTCCCTTCTCCAGTGGACCACATTCTGTCAGACCTCTCCACCATGACCCGTCTATCTTGGGTGGCCCCACACAGCATGGCTTAGTTTCATTGAGTTAGATGAGGCTGTGGTCCTATGATCAGATTGGCTAGTTTTCTGTAATTATGGTTTCACTGTGTCTGCCCTCCGATGCCCTCTCGCAACACCTACAATCTTACTTGGGTTTCTCTTACCCTGGACATGGGGTATCTCTTCACGGCTGCTCCAGCAAAGCGCAGCCGCTGCTCCTTACCTTGGACGAGGGGTATCTTCTCATGGCCGCCCCTCCTGACCTTGAACGTGGAGTAGCTCCTCTGGCCCTCCTGTGCCTGCGCAGCTGCCGCTCCTTGGACGTGGGGTTGTTCCTCTCGGCTGCCGCCCCTGACCTTGGGCGTGGGGTATTAGAGACACCAAGGGAACATTTCATGCAAAGATAGGTTCGATAAAGGAGAGAAATGGTATGGACCTAACAGAAGCAGAAGATATTAAGGAGAGGTGGCGAGAATACACAGAAGAACTGTACAAAAAAGATCTTCATGACCCAGATAATCACAATGGTGTGATCACTCACCTAGAGCCAGACATCCTGGAATGTGAAGTCAAGTGGGCCTGAGAAAGCATCACTATGAACAAAGCTAGTGGAGGGGATGGAATTCCAGTTGAGCTATTTCAAGTCCTGAAAGATAATGCTGCACTCAATATGCCAGCAAATTTGGAAAACTCGGCAGTGGCCACAGGACTGGAAAAGGTCAGTTTTCATTCCAATCCCAAAGAAAGCCAGTGCCAAAGAATGCTCAAACTACCACACAGTTGCACTCATCTCACATGCTAGTTAGGTAATGCTCAAAATTCTCCAAGCCAGGCTTCAGCAATACGTGAACCATGAACTTCCAGATGTTCAAGCTGGTTTTAGAAAAGGCAGAGGAACCAGAGATCAAATTGCCAACATCTGCTGGATCATGGAAAACGCAAGAGAGTTCCAGAAAAACATCTATTTCTGCTTTATTGACTATGCCAAAGCCTTTGACTGTGTGGATCACAAAATACTGTGGAAAATTCTGAAAGAGATTGGAATACCAGACCTGCCTCTTGAGAAACCTATATGTAGGTCAGGAAGCAACACTTAGAACTGAACATGGAACAACAGACTGGTTCCAAATAGGAAAAGGAGTACATCAAGGCAGTATATTGTCACCCTGCTTATTTAACTTATATGCAGAGCACATCATGAGAAATGCTGGGCTGGAAGAAACACAAGCTGGAATCAAGAATGCTGGGAGAAATATCAATAACCTCAGATGTGCAGATGACACCACCCTTATGGCAGAAAGTGAAGAGGAACTAAAAAGCCTCTTGATGAAAGTGAAAGAGGAGAGTGAAAAAGCTGTCTTAAAGCTCAACATTCAGAAAACTTAGATCATAGCATCTGGTCCCATCACTTCATGGGAAATAGATGGGGAAACAGTGGAAACAGTGTCAGACTTTATTTTTCTGGGCTCCAAAATCACTGCAGATGGTGATTGCAGCCATGAAATTAAAAGATGCTTACTCCTTGGAAGGAAAGTTATGACCAACCCAGATATCATATTAAAAAGCAGAGACATTACTTTGCCAACAAGGGTCCATCTAGTCAAGGCTATAGTTTTTCCAGTGATCATGTATGGATGTGAGAGTTGGACTGTGAAGAAAGCTGAGCACCAAAGAATTGATGCTTTTGAACTGTGGTATTGGAGAAGACTCTTGAGAGTCCCTTGGACTGCAAGGAGATCCAACCAGTCCATCCTAAAGGAGACCAGTCCTGGGTGAACTGGAAGGACTGATGAACATTGGAAGGACTTCCAATGAACATTGGAAGGACTGATGCTGAAGCTGAAACTCCAATACTTTGGCCACCTCATGCGAAGAGTTGACTCACTGGAAAAGACCCTGATGCTGGGAGTGATTGGGGGCAGGAGGAGAAGGGGACAACAGAGGATGAGATGGCTGGATGGCATCACTGACTTGATGGGCATGGGTTTGGGTAGACTTCGGGAGTTGGTGATGGACAGGGAGGCCTGGCGTGCTGCGATTCATGGGGTCACAAAGAGTCGGACATGACTGAGCAACTGAACTGAACTGAACTGAACTGAAGATTGTATATGATCTTAAAAATTCAAATTCAAACAACTTCTCATCACTTCCATCATATCATGTTGTTACTTATAAGCCACCATCCTCTCCTCCTGGATTATGGCAGTAACTTTTGTGTTCCCATTCTTATACCACCAACAGTGTATCTTCAACACTGGAGCAATTATTTTTTATATCTGAGTAAGATCATCTGCATTTTTTGTATAGAATCCATCAATGTCTCTCCATTCACTCAGAGCAAAATTCCATATCCTTACAACAGTCTCTAAGCCTACGATCTAGAAGCCCATCTTCTTTCTGGACTCACTTCCAACAGCTCTTCTTTCTTACTGTATTGCAGCTCTACTGGCCTTTTTACCATTCTTTGAATATTTCTAGCAAGTCCACTGACTCAGTGACTTTGCATTTGCTGTTTTTCTGCTTAGAATGTTAGTGTCATAGATCCATACTCCAGCCCTTTGCTCAAGTTAACTACTTGAGATGGAGGCCTTTCTAAACCACCTTATTCAAAACCGGACCTCTGTGTACCTGCCAGGCATCTTCAGTCCCTCTTCCTTTTTCATTTTCTCCGTAACACTTATCACCTCTTTATAGACTGTATCTTCTATTTGTTTGTGTTTTTTACATTCCCACTAAAATATGGGCTTCTTTATCTGTTTTATTTATTGATATGTTCCCAGAACCCAGAATGATACTTTACAAAGTAGGAGCTCAATAAGTAGTTGTGAGATGAATGAATGAATGAAAGGAAGTGTTATGACTAACTTAATGATCCATGAACAACCTAGTTTAAACTGCAGGTGGCATCATAACCCCAAGATAATCAGTTCCTAGACCAGTGGTCCCCAACCCTTTTGGAACCAGGTACTGATTTCTTGGAAGACATTTTTTCCCCATAGACTTGGAGTGGGGATGGTTTTGGGATGATTCAAGCACATTACATGTGTTATATATTTTATTTCAGGATCCTCTCATGCCCATTGTTATCATGAGCCCAGTTTTTTAGTAGAATCTCTTACTGCTGTGGACTACCAAGGACAGCTGTCACTGAACCTCTTAACTATGCTGATACCCTTCTCACTGCCAAATTCTTTAACACTTTATTAAATGAATTGACCCTGGGCCCTTCAATGGAACATAGTAGATGGGTGGGTTTTCTGGCCTTAGGTAGTACATCTAGTCTAGTAGATTCACTTCTCTAAATCTTTTGATTACTTCCTCCACCATCTGTCACATTTCTGCTTCATTAGGTATGGGCTCTTGCTTTGTCCAAGCTTCCAAGAACCATCTTTGCAGCATATTAGCACTGTCTCCTGGGATCCTTAATGGGGTGACAATCTTAGACCACAGGAGAGTGCTCATGAATTGATAAATTCATCCTTTTCCAAGTTCATATTTTGTTCTTCCTGACATGACATACTCATGATGCATTTCCATATAAACTCTTCTGGCTCCTGCTGGTACATATTGGCTAAGTTCTGTAGCTTCTTCAATACAGAGCCTCTAGACTATTTTAGCAGGCCCAGAACTTACTTCTCCAGATAGGTTGTTATAACTTTCTCCATGATCTGAAGGCCAAGAGGAAAGGTGTGATAGATTATGAGGGGATGTATGTTATTTTGCAAAGCCAAAGCTTTTGCACCATCTTCAAGCATAAGTGGGTTAGGCATGCAAGCCTTTAAGAGGGAGGAGTGGGACAGTTCTGAATAGCTAGAGGATTCAAGGGGATCTGAATGTATCTAAAGATTCAAGATTTTCTAGTACAACAATTAATGTGTTCCCATGCCAAGCCTCTGTGTTCCACTCCCTCCCAATCAGGGCCCTGCCCTCACGATAGAAGACATGCTGCTATGGAGAATTCACCCTTATCTGTAGCATCTGTTTCTGCCAGCATCAGTTTCTCATCTCTCTGCCCTCTGGATGCAGGAATTGAGAGTTGTTTTTTTTTTTTTTTAAGTATTACCAGAGGCTTTGAGGTTCTCATACGATATGATTTTGGCCATATTTCACCCTTCAATTTTAATTTCCATTTCAGTCCTCCATTAGGAAAATTTTAACTATTACACATAATTTTTATAGTGTTCTACCTAGGATCACTTTTGGCAGGAGTTGTCCCTGATTGACTCCTCAAGTGGCAAACTCTAAGACTTTGAGATTTGCATGTAACAGGTTAACTGAGAAATGCTTTTAGTGAAAATACCTGTGATGAGTGAGCTGTAGAATTGGACAGAGGGAGAAGTTGAGTTGTGATGCAGTTTGCAAGGAGACTTCAGTTGATCCTCTAGGGAGATCTGGAGTCAGAGCTGTGATGTGCTTCTCAGTTGTCCCAACTGAATCAAGAATCTCTGGACTCTAGCATCACCAGTCATTGGATGCTAATGCCTCCAGAAAGAGGGGTATGTCTTTTTTAGTCTAAAGCAATTCTTGGGGGAGGAAACTAGTTGTGAACTACCAAGAGTTAACATCCCTTGCAGCTAGAGAAATGGGTACCTCATCTAGAAGGAGTATTTAGACAGTGGAATGCCCAATAGAGACTTGTTGAGGAAATTCCCAGTGGAGTCCAGGGGTTCAGACTCTTCATGTCCACTGCATTGGGTGCAGGTTCGATTCTTAGTCAGGGAAACTAAGGTCATTCATGCCATATGGCCAAAAACAAACAAACTTGGTGAATAAATGTTTGGATTATTCTTCGGAGGTTATAAGCCTCTTGAAAGTAGATTTCTTTTCTGATTCCTTTTGGATTGCTATATAGCGATTAGCATAGCTCCTTCCATTTCACAGTGGATTGATTGATATGTATTGAAGGAATAAATAAAGGATTTATGTATTATACACTTTATGGTTCTTATCCATCAGTGGCTATTCTAGTTCCCAGTGAATAATTGGAGGTTTTAACTATAATCCTTCTGCATTGCAGTTTTCTAAAATTTGCCACTCCCACAAAGGATGTTGTGGGTTTACTATTTGTGTGGAACAATGACGGAAAAGGTCACTTTGAAATGTGGCAGTGTGAGTGGGTACTAGTTGAGCCCAATTTAATTGCTGCTCTGCTTCTTAACCATGATGTAGGGCCCATTAGCGCCTGGTTGATGGCAATTCATTGGCATGCACTGCCTTAGATAGAGACTGAGTCTTCTGTGCTGTGGAAATGTCTATTAGCTTTACTTTGAATGCTTAAGAGTACAACAGACATGTTTAAAAATTCTTTCTTGGAAACAGATTGTTGGTAACTGCTTTATTTCCTCTCTAAATACATAGTTGTGTCACCACATGCATTAATTCTTCATTAAACGATGTCAACATTCCACTAGGTAGAAATAATTGTACCCTTTCCTTAGGTGCAATTATCCTGATGAAGGTAATTAGTCAACCAGCTACTTAAGAAGGAGCCATGCATTTGGAAGAGATTCAGCTTTTATGTACCATGTGGTAGGGATTTAGCTTGGCACTGGATTCTACTTGGCAACATGTACAACTTCACAGAGGGTTTCTTGGTTATTTTATGGCCCTGATAAAGGTGATGTCCCAAGAACATTCAGTACAAAGAAAACATACTAAAGGTATTTAGACCAAATGCATACATTTTATTACAACATGAATTATTTGCATATATCTTTTTTAAAACCCACATAACAAACTAGGAATCTAATTTTTCTGTATTCTCTTCTGCCTACTTGCCAACTTACTGGACTTTCAGCTAATGTTGTACATCTGCATAAATCTCTCCCCTGCCATCAACTGTGCATTTGGAGTTTGGCTTTTTCTAAAACAAATAGAAGAACGTGACTCTTTTTAATGGCTTGAGGTCTGAAGCAGTTGTCAGAGTGGATAGTTCCTATAAACTTCAAACTTCTTAAGTTGTTCTCAGTCTCCTTTGGGTAAAAAGGTAAAGAAATTAGCAGTAGAGACTTGAGATGTTTAAAATTTTCTAGAGTGATGATGATGTTCTGTATTTTGATAGGGATTTGGATAACAGATGTTTGGAGTAGTCAACAGTCAGTGAATGATCTCTTTTACAATGGAAGGAAAGATTCAAAACAAATATTGAACTCTAACAATATGAATAATGAAGTATTTATGGAGAGAGCTATCTATGTCTGCAGTTTAATCTGAAATGCCTAACAATAATATTAGTTGTTAGTTGAATGTAACAATGGGTAGATAGATAGTTATGTGGTAAATGTAGTAAATGAAGTACTAGAATGAAATGTTAGTGGTGAAATCTAGATCCCAGATATAGAGATGTTTCATGTACAGTTATTTAAAATTTTTTATATGTTGGAAATTTTCATAATAAAATATTGAAAATAATAACCATTGGCACTCTTCTTGCAGTGCCCCTGAGGCAAACTTTGATCACTTTGTTAGGTCGATTTATACAATGTTTATCGAGTACCTGCCTTGCAAAGCTGGTTCTGGGGATGAGATTTCACTGAGATTCCATGCTTAGCAGTCTTCCCCTACTCTTAACGAGAGTTAGTGGAGCCACTTCAATCCCTTTCTGTAATTCCAATTACAGCAGGATGAATATAGGCAACTATATCTGAGAAGTCTGTGATTCATGGATTTATTTAATCTTATCTATCCATCCATCAATCCACCTACCTGTCCATTCATCCACTATCCATTCATCCACCTCTCCATTCATTCACCTATCCATCCATCTGTTCATCCACCCTCCTATTCATCTGCCCACCTATCCATCCACCCATCCATCCATTCATCCACCTATCCATCCATCCACCACTCCATTCATTCACCTATCCATCCATCCATTCATCCACCCTCCTATCCATCCATCTATCCATACATCCAACCACTGACCTACCTATCCATCCATCCACCCACCTATCCATCTATCCATCCACCTATCCATTTATCTGTTGTTTGCTAAATTTCTGTGTTTGGTGCAAGGTATTTTATAAGTGATCAAGCTGGAGTTTTATAGTCAAGAAGCTTATGGTGTCATGGGGATCTCAGCCTGAAGTTACTATTCTTGTGAGTTCCAGTCTGATCTTGTTTATTCATTCTGTCAGGCAAAAATCACTTCAAAACCAGAAATGTGATGTAAGATATATGAAAATATACTTGTCTGCATCTGGAAAACATCAAAAGTAGCATTTTTTATTTTTGTGGTAATTTTCAAAGCCACAAAAAATTCCAGTCACAAATAAAAAACCAAGGCTTTCCTGTGGGAAACTTTAGAGAAACCTAACAAAACTTTCCCCAGTTGGAGTAAACCATTAAATACTTAAAAGCACTTTAGTAGCATATAAAACTAGACCAAGTCCTCTGAAAATCATGGGACCAAATCGAATGTTCAGTTTTGAAGTCCCAACTGAATGCATCTCACCCAGGTCCTGCCAAGGGAGTCACAGCTCTCTCCAAAGCTGTCTCCGCCGCCCCCCCCCCCCCTTTTTAATATTGGTTTTAATGAAGTTTTACAGAATAAATTAATTCACCATATTTGAATTGCAGTTGCAGACAGAGATGAAAAGCTCTTCTTTCCCTCTTCCAAGTTTATTGCTGAAATAGCAACGTGTGTGATGCCACTACTATTGAAACTCCAGTCAGTGAAAAAAAAAAGTTCCAGTGAAGTGGGAGGGAGAGGAAATGAGAAGAGTCTGAAACAGCAGAAACAGAGGAAGCAGAAGTAGAACAGAGATGCAGAGGGAAAAAAACTAAGGAGAGTAGACAAAGCCATGGAGCAGCAAATAATCTGGTACTCTTGGAGCCAAATGCTGAAAATGCTGTCAGTTCTAAGTGAGTCTGTTTCCCTTTGTCTCCACTCCAGAAGAAAATCAGTCCTGAATATTCATTGGAAGGACGGATGCTGAAGCTGAAACTCCAATACTTTGGCCACCTGATGGGAAGAACTGACTCACTAGAAAAGACCCTGATGCTGGGAAAGATTGAAGGCAGTAGGGGACAACAGAGGATGAGACGGTTGGATGGCATCACTGACTCAATGGACATGAGTTTGAGCAAGCTCTGGGAGCTGGTGATGGACAGGGAAGCCTGGTGTGCTGCAGTCCATGGGGTTGTGAATAGTCAGACACGACTGAGCATCTGAACTGAACCCCTCCAAAATCGGTAACATGCTCACCCCTTGTCTTCATATCCCACTGTTTGCCATTAGAAACAAGAGTGCCATGTCCTCTGAATCTTAAGAATAAATGATCTGGATACTTGATTCATTCTATCTACAATAGGAAAGATGTTTATCTCACCTATATCTGTTTTGGTGTTAGAATGACAAAGAGAACTTTGTTCTTAGAGAACTTAGAGAACAAGCTTATGGTTACCAGAGGGGAAGCATGGAGGGGAAGGGATAGTTAGGGAGTTTGGGATCAATGTGTACATACTGTTATATTTAAAATGGATAACCAATAAGGTCCTACTGTATGTATAGCACAGGGAACTCTGCTTAATGTTATATGGCAGCCTCAATGAGAGGGTAGATTGGGGGAGAATGGATACTTGTGTATGTATGGCTGGGTCACTTTGCTGTGTGTCTGAAACTATCATAGCATTGTCAAACAGCTGTACTCCGATATAAAATAAAAAATTCACAAAAAATAGTAAATGTGCCAAGACATAGAAAAAAAGGAACAAGCAGAATCCAACCAGCCAACAGAAATTCTGTGTCATACCAAAAAGAGGATTTGAAATTTATAGTGGCAGGTCCTTCCACAAGATGGTGCTCGTCTTTCTCTGTTTTTATTTTCCATCTTGAAAATCAAGATGACTGTGACTTGGGTTTCAAAAGGATTTGGTTGATTAAACATACATATTCCTGGTAGTATCATAGGATTTTATTCATTGGGATATTTGAGTTACATGGTACATTGGGGCAGTTGGAGGTGAAGGGAGTATTATAGTTTAGGTATTCCTGGAAACAGACTGAATGCATCTGAGACGCTGTGTGTGGCAAGGAATTTATTGTGAAATGAACGCTCAGGGATTGACACCTGTACTTAAAAAGGGAATGAAGCAGGACTGAATGGATAGGATAGAATCCTAATGCAGGTCTTAGCTAACTCACGGGGCTCAGAATCTAGGATGACCTTCCAGACCCATTCCTTTTGGGCCAGGCCTTTATAATTCTGTATTGCCCTGTCTCTGGATGTGGGCTGTCCCAAGAGGCAGACTACTGGCAGAGTCACTCCCCAGAGAGGGCTCGTAACAGAGCTGCCAGCAGCAGTATTCCCAGCAACTGTGGGTATAAATCCTCCCCTCCTGGAGGGGTATGTTCCGGCACATTACAGCCTCCACGCTCAGAGGCATTTATTTATTTTTTTTCCTTTTCCTTCTGTTATGCTTCAGTCCCCTCATAGGTGGTAGCCACAGGCCCACGTGACTCTTTGAGTCTCTCTATAGTCATGCGGTTAGCCATGGCTATTCCATCTCAGATCTTTTCTGTTTCAACTTATTTCTCTGAGCAGCTCTAGCTGTGGCTTCAATTTTTCTAGCAGCTTATCTTTCATCTTTAGTTTGAGTTTAAGAAAGATTAGTGTGCCTGGATGGAGAAAATTTTACCTCCTCTGATTCCTAGGCTGGGGAGGAGCAAATCACGACCCATCAGTGAGAAATGTACAGGTACAGGATTGGTTTCTGCTAATTTTTCTGCTCCTTGTGCTAGTGTCAGAATGGATGGTGGTTGCTTTTCTGTTTCTTGCTCATAAGGAATGTTAATGTGAGTTTCAAGTCAATCCACTGGTGGATCTATATATTTTCCTAGGAGAGCTTAAGAAGGGCTCACTAAATAATATTCTTTTCCACCCATCAATCTGTGTTAGGAAGATGTATGACTGGTATCTAAGGTGCTGTCAGTGTGTTATTTTCCATGTTCCTCTCACATGTCAAATATAAAAATACAGCCTGTCATTGTAAGTATGATATGGGGCATTGTTCAGAGAGACTGTGAAAAATCCTGCAGGGTTCCCTGATTCATCATTTCAGCAGCCTAATCATTTCATAGCCCAGTCTAAACAAAACAGTTAAGGGCATATCAACTTAGGTGGTGTTGAATCGGGGTCGATTCAGGGGAAAAAAAGGAAAAAAAAAAATCCCAAAGAGAAAAAGTGTTTTGGGAAAAATAAGAGCAGCTTTGTCTTTTTATCCAATTTCGTAGTTACTGATCTTTTTTGGAAGGTTGTTTATCAGTTAATTATTCTCCACCACACCCTGCACCCTGACATTTTACCAAAGAGGCCGGGAGGTCTCCTTAAATCAGAATTTCTACTTTCACCTCACCTGTCACAGCTAAAGGCTCCCTCAAATGCATTGACATCGATTAATATTTAATGATTGAAGAGTAGAAATATTGGCTCAGCACTTTTTACTTTTTCTTTCTTTAAATTAAGGGGAAAAAATGCCTTCAGTAGAATGGACTCTGCTTCATACACTCTTAGCTCTAGATTTCTTCAGTGAGAGATTTATGTGGGTGCCAAGAAGGATGAGAGACCTGTGGAAGGCCATCTGTGCTCCAGGAAATGGCTAGACTGTGACAGGCAGAGAGAACTAACAGTTAATGAGCACTTACTCTGTGCCAGGCATTGTATTGGGTACTTTCACAATTCATCTCCAACATTCATGGCACCTCTATAATGTAAGTATTATTTTCATTTTACAAATGAGGAAACAACCTCAGAGAAGTCAGAAAACTTGCCTGAGGTTACATATCAAGCAGAAGTCAACATCTGCATCTTGCATTGTTTGGTTACACAGTCCATCCTCTTTCCAAACACATGTTGCCATCCTGAGAGACAGAAGACCTGAGCCCATTGTATGAGTGGCCTATTTGAGTCTGGAAGTCATGCTGTATCTTTATGGTTCCATTTTTCCATCTGTGAAATGGGCTGTGAATCAGATCTTGAATTCTAATTCAGACACAAGATCCTGTTTCCAAATCAGGTGAGCATTTAGTTGCTATGAACTGTAATACCTGACAAATAATTTTTTATAACACACAGATGGAAGACACTAAGAAACATTTCCTTCCAGGGAAAATAGTAAAGCATATAAAATGCTAAAAAAAAGTTGAAATATGCATAGTGTGCCTTTTTAGGGAGATCTATCATCATAACAGTGAGAGTAGAGAAAAAGTGTGCTCAAACGGAAAAAGAATAGGCTTTGAACCAGACAGATAATTTAAATTAGTTTTGTACACTGGGGTAAGACTTGTAACCTCCACTCGTCTTAGTAGTTTCGATTAAATGGGGATAATAATCCATACTTCACACAATTGTGAAGAATGGAAGAGATAATGTACTTATATAAATATATAATTTAAGATATATTATATAATATATATATTAAGAATATATTTCATATGGGGTTTGCTGTTGGCTTAAATGGTAAAGAATCTGCCTGCAGTGCAGGAGACCAGGGTTCAATCCCTGGGTCAAGAAGATCCCCTGTAGAAGGGAATGGCAATCCACTCCAGTATTCTTGCCTGGAAAATTCCATGGACAAAGGAGCCTGGTGGGTTACAGTCCATGGGGTTGCAAAGAGTCAGACACGATTTAGTGATTCACACACACTCATTTATATTTAATATATCCTTATACTATATAGGAGTAGTGTTTGACACACAGTGGACACCTGTTAAATAAGAGATGGGGGTTAAGTGATTTGTCCAGGATCACATGGCTAGGCGAGGGGAGCAGTCAGTTTTTGACTCCAGATTCAGTTATTTCCAAATAGTCTCTTCCCACTTCTTAGGATGTGATTTCTCATCCAGAGCCAGGAGTGCAAAGCTAATCAACAGTTTTGAGGTACAGAGCCAACAAGGATTCAGCTAATTAAAATGAAAAAAGAAATCAGATAAAGCAAGATGTAAGATGGCGGGTAAAACCTGAGGCCTCTAGCCTAACACTCACATGTGGTGGACATTCATGAGGGTTTTGGCATCCTCGGATCTGTTCCCTTTTTTACCATCACCTAGTTTCTGTGGGGCGGTTACCGCTTCCCTCAGAGTACCATATGGTGGGATCCTAAGCAAGACCCCTGCTGTCACCTACAAAAGGAGTGTGAACGTGGTGTAAAGCCAGCTGGTTGCTCATTCCCTGGAATTTGAATCTTGAACAAAGTACCAAGCAGACAATGCATGATCAGACTTGAGTCACCTTTGGGGGCAGTAGCTAGCCTCTTCCTGCTGTGGGTTCATTCCTCTGGTTTCTGCAGTCCTTGATTCCAGATTTCCAGGTTGCTGTTTCTCCTGTCTCTTTCAGACTTGGTGTCCCACTTACCTATCAACTCTAAGAACTCCTAGTATCCTTTCAATATATTCCTTTTGGAATAATTTGGAATAATCAGCCAGAGTCAGAGTCTGTTGACTGCAAACAAGAACCCAGTTGCCACACCAGAATTGTATTTTAACCACTCCTTGTGCCTTCATGGCTAAGTTGGGAATATTCAAGGAGACATTGTTGGGACTTGGAAGTGATTCTTCTACTCTGTACCATGAAACAGTTGTTAAAGTTTATTGTTTCATGAGCAATAAATAAGACTAGATTAATTTCTAGGGAATAGGCATGAGCTTTTATTTTTATTTTATTTTTAGTGCTTACTCTCTTAAAAATTTTTTTTTTTATGGCTGCATCAGATCTTAGTTGTGAAATGTGGGATCTTACATTGCTTTCTCTCTAGTTGTGGTGTGTGGGCTCTGTACTTGCAGCACAGGCTCAGTTGCCCCATAGCATGTGGGATCTTAGTTCCTGGACCAGGGATTCAACCCACGTCCCCTGCACTGGAAGGTGGGTTCTTAACCCCTGGACTGCCAGGGAAGTCCCTAGGCATGAACTTTTAAAGGGAGGTATAAGTGGTAGTAGGGAGCATTGGATTTGATAGCAAATCTTCTCTACCTGTTATCCAGTGACATATACTAATTTAATATATGTGTTGCTAAGATTTCCTATTAAGCAAAGATTTGATTAAAAAATATCAGAGTAAATACTTAGAGATATTTCAGTGATCTGCAGGCCTTCAACCATCAAAATGATAAAAATGGAATTTCTGACGCTGGTTCACACTGTGCACCCCTTCTTCCAGTTGGATCTCTGAATGAATAATGAGAGCACGGTCACAAGGTCAGAATACTACGCAGCAGGGGAGAGAAGAATTTTCCTTCTCAGCTGGCAGAGTCATTGTAGATGAAATGGGGGTTGAGGACTACTGGCCTTTGAGGGTTAAGACTAGAAGCTGTGCCCATCAGTGAATATTCCAGCTGGGCAATGAGAAGGGAAGTCAACTTCTATAAAGAACACACAGAAAGGGACTAAAGGCAATTCACATACTTTGTCTATTGGGGAAGAAAATCCAATAAATAGAGGGCTTAACTTCTGGAAGGAAAGTGAACAAACAAACAAATTGGAGAAGGAAATGGCAACCCACTCCAGTGTTCTTGCTTGGAAAATTCCATGGACAGAGGAGCCTGGTGGGCTATAGTACATGGGGTCGCAAAGAGCTGGACACGACTGACCACACAAAAAATGGAATATGGAGGGATATTAAAAATTGTGTACCACAAAGGAGGATAGGATTAGTTTAAGACTTAGAGGAGGAGCAAACCTCAGAGAATGATTTCTGCCAGTAAACGGAAGATAATTAGAAAATCAGATCATTAAGAGTAGAATGCAAGATGTCTCTTCCTCGTAAAAAAGTAACAGAAAATCATATTGAAAGACATTGGATGAAATGAGAAGGGAGATTCTGAGTGAGAAAGGACTTTTGGAGAACCTAGAATGAAATAGCAGGATAAAATTGAATAGCAGCCAAGAATAGAATAGGCATTGTGGAAAATCAAGTCACTGGTGCATTGAACAAACTCAAGAACTCTTAAGAAATGCAGAAAAAAGGCTAGAAAGATGAAAGCAATGAAGAAGATATGACTCTCCAAGGCAGAGAATAGAGATGAAGCTTGACGACTTTAGGTGTTTAAAACGAGAAAACAAAAACAACTGGAAATGAAGCAATAAGCAAAGACATATGTTAAGTAAAAAGCAACTTCTCTGAGTCATATGAAGACCTAAGTATCGAGAACAGAAGGATTCACTGCATGTTAGACAAAATTGAAGAACAGAGAACCACACTTGATTACAACCAGCCAAAATGTTTGAATTAGAAGAATAAAAATAAGTCCTACGTTCACCCAGGAGGAAAAAAATGTTGCCTATAAAGACTGACTTTAACCTTTCTGTAATAGCAAATGCCAGAATTTGAGAAAAGTCTTGGTGGTTTGGGGTGAAAAGTTTGTAACGCAAGAATTTTCAAAGCATTCAGATTGCCTCTCATGTGTGAAAGCAACAGAAAGACCTTCACCATTATTCCAAGGCTCAGAAACTATTCATGGATGTGGTCCTTCTGTTATTTAAAAGTGTTATTAAAATAAGCTATCAAGTCACAAAGTACAACGTAAGGTCGATATATACTTAGTAATATTGTACTAAATTTGTGTGGTGACAGATGGTAATTAGACCTATTGTGGTGCTCATCTCACAGTGTATACACATGTTGAATTGCTTTGTTGTACACCTGAAACTAATATAGTACTGATGTCAATTACATCTCAATAAGAAAATAAAAACATATTATTTAAAAATAAACTATAAACATACTGTTGTTGCCGTTGAGTCGCTAAGTTGTGTCTGACTCTTTGCAACCCCAGGGGCAGCAGCGCACCAGGCTTCCCAGTCCTTCACCATCTCTTGGAGTATAAACATGTAGGAGATTAAAAATGAGCAAAAATGAAAATTCTTGGCACTGTGCTCATGTCTCACATTGCATCCTAAAATTGGATTTTGTCATTTGAAGCCTGAAGAGGTTAATGTGGCTAAGCTAACCCTCACAGCATTTCCTTGTACACTTACTTTTTTTTTTTATTTTCCACTTTCTTGGCACCAGATGTAACTCTTGAGCCATACCAGTTACTCTCCTTTGCTCCTTTTCCATTGAAAGCTCTTGCACTATTCACAGTACTTTTCGCTACAAGGGCTTGCTGACAATGAATGACCTATCTACGTTATTGGACTGGAGAACCTGGAAAGTGACTGAACAAAAGATGTGCTTTTGTTCTACACAGAAGTAAAGTAAGTTTCTATATTCTGGAAATTTTCAAGGCCAAAGATCTGACTGTTGGTGTTCTGTATTTCTCAAACATATATTAACTCCAGTCCTAGAGATTTTATCTGGTCAGGTTTATAAACAACCCAGTGGAAAATTTTATCACAAGGGCTCTATTTACAGTTTCTTCTCACTTAATCTAAAACACTTATGTATATGAAAAGATTATACGGAAAATGCAGCTAAACATTAATATTACCCAGTGGATGGTGGCCTTTGAGGTCACTTTTTTCTCCACAGTTTGCTGTAGTATTTCACAACTAAGAATATATTACTTTTATAATTAGAAGGAGTTTCATTAAAAAAAAAAAAAACCTCACCGTGTTCATAGTTTACAAACAGACATCTCAAAAAACCAGAAAGGCCAGTAGCATGAAAAAAAACACTCTGTTTTTATTAGTAATAAAAACATTTCAAATTAAAAGCACCAATAATGAGTTTGTTTTCCTAATCATTAGATTGGGCAATGATTTAAAAGTTTGACTACACCTGTAAAAGTGAAGGTGCAGTGTGGAATTCTCACCTGTTACAGTGAGAATATAAATGAGCACAACCATGTTGGATATGGTTGGATATGTAACCTGGTGGGCTACAGTCATGGGGTCACAAAGAGTCGGACACGACTTAGTGATTAAGCATGTTGGATATAACTACAGTATCTGGGAGAGTTAGCAATATACATATTCAGAAATTACACTTTTAGATGGTTGTGACATTTTTTGTAATAACAAAAATTGAATACATGCATGCATGTGTGCTCAGGCGTGTCAGATTCTGCAACCCCGGAGTGCCGCTCACCAGGCTCCACTGCCCAAGGAATTTCTGGGGCAAGAATGCTGGAGTGGGTTGCCATTTCCTACTCCAGAGGATCTTCCTGACCTAGGGATCAAACTGCATCTCCTGCATCCATTTAAAAGAAAAAAAAAAAAAGATAAAAATTTGTGATATATTCTATGCTATAGTTAAAAATAGCTGAATGTGAGCTACATAGGACAGTCTGGAGAAATCCAACAATGTCATGTCCAAGTTACAAAGGAATATTTATAGCATAATTTCAGTTTTATAAATTTAGAAACATAAAACTCAAGCCTTACTTTGTTTATGGATCCAAACATATGTGGTAAAATTATACAAATATACAAAGAAATGATGAATTCAGGATGGAGAGTGAAGGAAGGGACTTGGAATTGGGAGCGTCACAAAGTGCATTGGTCACTCTCTAATTATTTTTATTGAAAAAAACAGAAAAATCAGAGGCATATATATGAAGATGTTAATATCTGGCAAAGTGAAGAGTAGGTAAAATTTTAAATGCTTGAAATATGTCTTAGTAAAAATGAAAATAATATATTTAATTTATAATATATATATTTTTAACTTTTTATATTATATTGGAGAATAGTTAACAATATTGTGTTAGTTTCAAGTGTACAGCAAAGTGATTCAGGTATACATGTATCTATCCTTTTTCAAATTTTTATTGTAATATAAAAATGAAGTATGTTTACAATTTTAGTGTGCAGATTATCACAGGGAGATAAAATATAAAGACTAAAAGAGGAGAAGGGGCAAGATGGCAGAGTAGGAAGATCTTGGGCTTGCCTACTCCTGTGGACATACTAAAATTATAGCTACACATAGAGAAATTATCTCTGAGAAAGACCTGAAGACTAACAGAAAGGATTTCCCTCACTTCTTGGCAAATAGATGGGGAAAAAGTGGAAACAGTGACAGATTTTATTTTCTTGGACTCCAAAAGCACTGCGGATGGTGACTGCAGCCATGAAATTAAAAGACACTTGCTTCTTGTAAGAAAAGCTATGACAAACCTAAATAGTGTATTAAAAGACTTTAAAATTAAAAAAAAAAAAAAGAAAGCAGAGACATTACTTTGCTGACAAAGGTCTGTCTAGTCAAAGCTATGGTTTTTCCATTAGTCATGTATGGATGTGAAAACTGAACCATAAAGAAGATTGAGTGTCAAAGAATTAATGCTTTCAGATTGTGGTGCTGGAGGAGACTCTTGAACTGCAAGGAGATCAAAACATTCAATTCTAAAGGAAATCAACCCTGAATATTCATTGGAAGGATTGATGCTGACGCTGAAGCTTCAATACTTGGGCCACCTGGTGGGAAGAGTAGACTCATTGGAAAAGACCCTGATGCTGAGAAAGATTGAGGGTAAGAGGAGAAGGGGGTGACAGAGGATGAGATGGTTGGATGGCATCACCAGCACAATGGACATGAATTTGGGCAAACTCCCAGAGATAGTGAAGGACAGGGAGGTCTGGCGTGCTGCAGTCTGTGGGGTCACAAAGAGTTGGACACGACTTAGTGACTGAACAAAAACAAAGATAAAAAGATAAAGCTACATTGAGACACGTAGGAAGGGTGGAGATGTGATTTGGCCAGAACCCACATCTCCACAGCTGCAACCCACAGGCAGGAGAGGCTTCGAGGCTCACAGGTCCTCCTGAGGAATGAGGACTCTGAACCCCACACCAGGCTCCCCAGCCTCAGGGACTGCACTAGGGAGATGAGCCCACATAACATCTGACTTTTCAAATCAGCAGGGCTTATGCCTGGAAGAACTGGAGAGCTATAAGAAACTGAGAATCTGTACTTAAGGAGTGCATTCAAAATCTTACTTGCTCCAAGTCCCAATGCAGAGGCAGCAGTTTGAAAAGTGCCTAGGTTATATGTGAAGGAGATTCAATGACTAATTTTAGGCCAGGTACCTGAGGGGCAGGAACTTTCACTGAGTACGGGGGAGCTGATAGGCACCAGTTTGTTTTCCTTTTGTTTTGTTTTCAGCTCACTCTGTCTCTAGCTGGCCTGGCACTGACAGGTATCACTTAAAATTTTTTTTTTATTTTTTATTGAAGGATAATTGCTTTATAGAATTTTGTTGTTTTCTGTTAAACATCAGAATGAATCAGCCATAGGTGTATATATGTCCCCTCCTCTTCAACCTCCCTCCCATCTCCCTCCCCATCCCACCCCTCTTGGTTGATGCAGAACCCTGTTTGAGTTCTCTGAGACATACAGGACATTTCTATTGGCTATCTATTTTACATATGATTATGTAAGTTTCCATGTTACTCACTCCATACATTTCACTCTGTCCTCCCCTCTCCCCATGTCCGTAAGCCTGTTCTCTATGTCTGTTTCTCCATTGCTGCCTTACAAATAAATTTATTGGTACCATCTTTCTAGATTCCATATATATGCATTAGTATATGATATTTATCTTTCTCTTTCTGACCTACTTCACTCCGTATAATAGGCTCTAGGTTCATCCACCTTATTACAACCGACTCAAATGTGTTTCTTTTTATGGCTGAGTAATATTCCATTGTGTATATGTACCATAACTTCTTTATCCATTCATCTGTTAATGGTCATCTAGCTTGCTTCCATGTTCTAACTATTGTAAATAGTGCTTCAATAAACAGTAGGGTACATGTGTCTTTTCCAATCTTGGTTTCCTCAGGGTACTGGAGAAGGAAATGGCAACCCACTCTAGTATTCTTGCCTGGAGAATTCCATGGACTGAGCAGCCTGGCCAGTTATAGTTCATGGAGTTGCAAAGAGTCAGACATGACTGAGCAATTAACACACAGGCTATATGCCTAGGAGTTCAATTGCTAGGTCATATGTTAGTTTTATTCCTAGTTTTTTAAGGAAGCTCCACACCATGTTCCATAGTGACTGTATTAATTTACATTCCCACCAACAGTGCAGGAGTGTTCCTTTTTCTCCACACCCTTTCCAGCATTTATTGTTTGTAGACTTTTTGATGATGGCCACTCTGACTGGTGTGAGGTGATATATCTCATTGTAGTTTTGATTTGTATTTCTCTAATGACAAGCGATGTTGAGCATCTTCTCATGTGTTTGTTAGCCATCTGTATGTCTTTTTTGGAGAAAAGTCTGTTTAGGTATTTCCCCACTTTTTGATTGGGTTATTTGTTTTTCTGGTATTGAGTTGTATGAGCTTCTTGTATATTTTGGAAATTAATCCTTTGTCAGTTTTTTCATTTGCTATTATTTCCTCCCATTATGAAGGTTGTCTTTTCACCTTGTTTATAGTTTCCTTTGCTGTGAAAAAGTTTTTAAGTTTAATTAGGTCCCACTTGTTTACATTTTGTTTTTATTTCCATTACTCTGGAGGTGGGTCATAGAGGATCTTGCTTTGATTTATGTCATTGAGTGTTCTGCCTATGTTTTCCTTTCAGAGTTTTATAATTTCTGGTCTTAACATTTAGTTCTTTAATCCATTTTGAGTTTACCTTTGTGTATGGTGTTAGAAAGTGTTCTAATTTCATTCTTTTACATGTAGCTGTCCAGTTTCCCCAGCACCACTTACTGAAGAGGCCATCTTTGCTCCATTGTATATTCTTGCCTCCTTTGTCAAAAATAAGGTACCCATAGGTGCATGAGTTCATTTCTGGGTTTTCTATCTTGTTCCATTGGTCTATATGTCTGTTTTTGTGCCAGTTCCTTACTGTCTTGATGACTGTAGCTTTGTAGTATAATCTGAAGTCAGGAAGGTTGATTCCTCCAGCTCCATTCTTCTTTTTCAAGACTGCTTTGGCTATTCAGGATCTTTTGTGTTTCCATATGAACTGTGAACTTTTTTGTTCTAATTCTGTGAAAAACACCATTGGTAATTTGATAGGGACTGTATTAAATCTGTAGATTGCATTTAGTAGTATAGTCATTTTCACAATACTGATTCTTCCTACCCAGTAACATCAGGTATCACTTTTGATTTTGCTAGCATGACTTGCCCTGCCCCAGGTTCAGCTGCAGACCTGACGCAGTCTGTGTTCCTTCAATTCTCCATCTCCTGCCAGATCTGGTGGGTACTCTCAGCTAACACTGGAGCCCCTCTAAAATGGCCCTCCATCTCATCATATCCAGCAGGTGCCCTGAGCTGTCATCAGAGGCCCTCCAATCATCCCCAACCAAAGTGGCTCACCCCAAGGGCCTGGCCATACGGACCAGAGCACCCACAACAGTTGTGACCAGGCCTTAGAGCCAGCTTCACTGGGTGTCAGCCCCACACACCATTGCACCTGTGGTAGTCCCATCCCAGGTTGCAGAGCACACACAACCTACACAGGGGCACCTCTGGAGCACCTGGTGACCAGGGGGAATCACTGGGCCCCACAAGTTACCTTCTACACAAAGCTACTCTTGCAATACTTGGAGACATAGCTTGTCTACCTAACACATAGAAGCAAACACAGATTGTTGGCCAAATGAAGAGAGAAAGGAATATGTTCCAAACAAAAGAGCCAGACAAAACTTTAAAAGAAAAGAAAATTAATGAAATGGAGATAAGTGATGTTTTAGATAAAGAGTTAAAGCTAATGCTCGTAAAGATGCTTACCAAGCTCATTAAAAGAATGGAGGAACACTATGAGAATTTAAACAATGAGCTAGGGGAAAAAAGTCCAATCAGAGTTGAAGAATATAATAACTGAAATGAGAAATACACTAGAGGGAACCAATAGTAGACTAGATGATGCAGAAGGACAGATCAGCAATCTGGAAGGCAGGCCATAATAAATCACCCAACAGGGATAACAAAAAGAAAAAAGAAACCAAAAAAATGAGGGTAGTTTAAGGGACCTCTGGGACAACATCTAGTATATTAATATTCACATTAGAGGGATCCCAGAAGGAGAAGAGGGAGAGCAAGGGACAGAAAACCTATTTGAGGAAATACTGGCTAAAAACTTCTCTAACTTGGTGAGGGAAACAGACAAGGGAAGCACAGAGAATCCCAAGTGAGATGAACTAAAACATTCCAGGGAGAAATTAAAGAGGAAATAGAAAAATGTGTGTGTGTTAGTCGATCAGTCATGTCCGACTCTTTGAGACCCCATGGACTGTAGCCCATCAGGCTCTTCTGTCCATGGAACTCTCCAGGCAAGAATACTGGAGTGGTTGCCATATCCTCCTCCAGGGAATCTTCCTGACCCAGGGATCAAACCTGGGTCTCTCGCATTGCAAGCAGATTCTTTACTGTCTGAGCCACAAGGGAAGCCCAGATAGAAAAATACTTTGAGACAATGGAAAATGAAACCGTGTTCCAAAATCTATGGGACACTGCAAAAGCAGATCTGTTCATAAGAGGGAATTTATAGCTATACAGGCTTACCTCAGGAAACAAAACAACAAACAAAAAACTCAAACAATCTCACATTACACTTTAAGTAACTAGAAAAAGCAGAGCAAACAAAATCCAAAGTTAGTAGAAGGAAAGAAATCATAAAGGTCAGAGTAGAAATAAATGAAATGGAGGCTACAAAAACAAAAGAAATGATCCATTAAACTAAGAGCTGATTCTTTGAAAAGATAAACAAAATTGATAAAACTTGAGCCAGCCTCATGAAGAAGAAAAGAGAAGGCCCAAATAAATGAGAAGTTACAGTTGCACCACGGAAGTACAAAGGATTGTAAAAGATTACTGTGAACAATTATACTCCAGCAAGTATGATGATAACGTAAAAGAAATAGGTAAGTTCTTAGAAAAATACAATCTTCCAAGAGTGAATCAGAAAGAAATATAAAATCAGAACAGACCAATTACTAGTAATGAAATTGAATCAGTTACCCCAAAACTCCCCAGAAACAGAAGCCCAGGACCAGACAGCTTCCAGGTAAATTTTACCAAGCATATAAAGACTTGATACCTAGCCTTCTCAAACTACTGCAAAAAACTGAAGAGGAAGGAAAGTTTCCAAACTCTTTCTACAAGGCCAGAATTTCCCTGATAGAGAAATCAGACAGAGGTTTTTGGCTTTGTGCTATGGACAGCCATGTCCAAAATTGAGTGTTGTGGAACACCAGTCACCTCTCAGGTGTTTCTGGGAAATTTCCCATGGTCAGTAAGTTTCAAAAATTATGCCTCTGAATGAAGCACAATGCACATTTACATAGTAAAGGCTCTGAGAATTTCTGCAGTAAGAAAACAGCACACAACAAAAGCTTAATCATCATTTGTTCAACCCTGTGTTTCCCAAGCACATATGATTGCAGATCCCTTTATCAAGGAGTATTTATTATCATTTGAGAACTGTTAGTTTTCAGGAGATATAGTGCAGGAAACACACTCTGAATTACAAATATATGTATTCCATTATATAGAAAGCAGCATGATTAAAAGAGAGATTTTGGATGTTGAGAGTGGCGGTACTGGGTAAGATGATCAGAGGTGATTGAAACTGTGGTCAGATTTGGCAAAGAGGGCACCGTTGCAGTAGGTAATAGATTATTTGTTGTTGTTTAGTCACTCAGTCGTGCCTGATTCATTGCGACCCCATGGACTGCAGCCCACCAAGCGCTTTGTCCAAGTCCATGGGGTTTCCCAGGCAAGAATACTGGATTGGGTTACCATTTCCTCCTCCAGGTGATCTTACCAACCTAGGGATCAAACCCACATCTCCTGCATCGACCGGCGGATTCTTTTACTTCTGAGCTGCTATCACTGAGCCAGTAGATTATTAGGACCTCTGTATATTGCTCATGGTCTAAGCTAATGATTGCCACAGTTATGCTCCCAGTACAGAATAACCACTTATTTCTCACAAGTCCATAGACTTGCCTGGATTCAGCTGCTCTGGCTTCAAATTACAGGTTCAGTCACATTTCACATATCTTATTGTCTTTAAACAAGAGCTTATTCAAGGTATATAACTCCTAGGGCAAGGCAAAGTTTACTTCAAGTCTTGTGCCATGTCAGGAAACATGGCAAATCACATGGATGGCCAGAACCAAATCAAGAGACAGAGCATTACAGTCTGCTTCCCATGCATGAAACCAGAGATAGTCACAGGGCCAAGGTTAGCATCCAACAGCTGGGGAAGACTGTTACTCCCAGGAAACAGGAAGTGGGGTGAGGGAGTGAATGTTTGCTCCAAAGTAATCTTATCTGTGGCCCTGTCTGTGTGCAAAATAAAGAAAGCACAACTATTGGCTAGATAGTGGAACTTTGTGAAATTGGGTCCATCCGTGTGGGCTTCATTTCTTAAAGAAAATGAGGTTGTTGTTCAGTCACTCAGTCGTATCTGACTCTTTCTGACCCCATGGACTGCAGCAAGCCAGGCTTCCCTGTCCTTCACTATCTCCCAGAGTTTGTCAAGTCATGTTCATTGAGTTGATGATGCCACCCAACCAGCTCATCCCAGGCCTCCCCCTTTTCCTTCTGCCCTCAGTATTTCCCAGCATCAGGGTCTTCTCCAGTGAGTTGGCTCTTCCCATCAGGTGGCCAAAGTATTGGAGTTTCAGCTTCAGCATCAGTCCTTCCAGTGAATATTCAGGTTTGATTTCCTTTAGGATTGAGTGGCTTGATATCCTTGCAGTCCAGGGGACTCTCAACAGTCTTCTCCAACACCACAGTTCAAAAGCATCAATTCTTCAGTGCTCAGCCTTCTTTCTGGTCCAACTGTCACATCTGTACAGTGAAATCGAAAGTTACTCAGTTGTGTCCGACTCTTTGTGACCCCAAGGACTACACAGTGCATAGAATTCTCCAGGCCAGAATACTGGAGTGAGTAGCCTTTCCCTTCTCCAGGGGATCTTCCCAACCCAGGGATTGAACCAGGGTCTGCTGAATTGCAGGCATATTCTTTACCAGCTAAGCCCCAAAGGAAGCTCAAGAATACTGGAGTGGGTAGCCTATCCCTTCTCCAGCGGATCTTCCCAACCGAGGGATTGAACCAGGGTCTTCTGAATTGCAGGTGGATTCTTTACCAACTGAGCTATCAGGGAAGCCCCCACATCTGTACATGACCACTGGAAAAAACATAGTTTTGACTATAAGGATGTTTGTTGGCAAAGTAATATCTCTGCTTTGTAATATGCTGTCTAGGTTTGTCACAGCTATTCTTCCAAGGAGCAAGTATCTTTTAATTTCATGGCTGCAGCCACTGTCCGCAGTGATTTTGGAGCCCAATAAAATAAAATCTTTCAATGTTTCCATGTTTTCCCCCATCTATTTGCTATGAAATGATGAGACCAGATGCCATGATCTTAGTTTTTTCAATGTTGAGCTTTAAGCCAACTTTTTCTCTCTCCTCTTTCACTTTCATCAAGAGGCTCATTAGTTCCTCTTTGCTTTCTGCCATTAGGATGCTATCCTCTGCATATCTGAGGTTATTGATATTTCTCCTGAAAATCTTGATTCCAGCTGGAGCTTCATCCAGCATGGCATTTCGCATACTGTACTCTGCATAGAACTTAAATAAGTGGGGTGACAATATACAGCCTGACAAAGATGCCAAAGACACCATACAAAGATGGCTTCAGCATGGCACAAAGGAAGACAGTAGCTAGGCAGCTGAGCCTCACCTGTCTGTTTGCTCTCCAGGTGTGACAGCAAGTAACAGTGAAAGTAGGCATCCCTGAGAAGGATATTGCTTAGAAATTAAAGCCAGATGGTATGAATTTAGCCCAAATCATTGTACCTGGCAGAGAGAACCAGATGAGTAAGAAGCCCATCTTTCACATTTTGCACAGCTTTCCTCTTTTACTATTAATTGATATTTAGTATTCAGAGACATGACAAAGTCTAGATCTGAGAATAATTCTAATCCCCAAGGGAAAAAAAGGAACAATCTTGAATACTTTAAATAATGTATATTTAAACTATAGGATCATACAAAACCTGTTGCATTTTTAGAATCTTAATATTTTTACTTCAAAATGGTTTGGTGCCTGCTTTGTTCTACATCGGATACTCCTAAGAACTGTAGGATATGGATTTTTTTTCAGTTTTTCATCTTTACTTAATAATTGTATAATATGATGTACAGGTATCTCTTCCTACGTGGAGGCACATAGTCTCTTTCTTGCTAAAAGAGTGATGGTAAATATGTATATATATACATATATATTTTTTAATTTTTATTGGATTGTAGTTGATTTACAATGTTGTGTTAGTTTCAGGTGTTTAGCCAAGGGACTCGGTTATACCTGTGTATACATCCATTCTTTTTTTAAATTTATTTTTGGCTGTGCTGGGTCTTTGCCGCTGCACAGACTTTTTTTCTAGTTGCAGCGAGCAAGGCCGACTCTCTAGCTGTGGTGTGCAGGATTCTCATCGCAGTGGCTTTTCTTGTTGAGGAGAACAGGCTGTAGGCATGCAGGCTTCAGTAGCTGCTGTTCCCAGGCTCAAGAGTTATGGACACGGGCTTAGCTGCTCCGCAGCATGTGGGATCTTCCCAAACCAGAGACTGAGCCTGTGTCTCCTGCACTGGCAGATGGATTCTTTACTACTGAGTCATCAGGGAAGCCCCTCCACTCTTTTTTAGATTCTTTTCCCATCTAGGCCATTACAGAGTATTGAGTAAAGTTCCTTGTGCTATACAGGAGGTACTTATTGTAAAACATGTTTTGAGGTATTAGTTTCCAGCCAGAAAACTTTTAAAAGCACAGGGCTTGTGTCTAGTTGTGTTGCAGAGAAACTTTTGAGAATGAAGAAATGACGAGAAGGGAACAGAGAAAGGTTTGGGGAGCCAAATTGCGAAAACAGCAGAATTAGTGTGGAGTACTTGGGCTTCCCAGGTGGTGCTAGTGGTAAAGAACCCGCCTGCCAAAGCAGGAGACTTAGGAGACACAGATTCGATCCCTGGGTTGGGAAGATCCCCAGGAGGAGGGCACAGGAACTCATTCCAGTATTCTCGCCTGGGGAATCCCACGGACAGAAGAGCCTTGCAGGCTACAGTCCATGGTGTTGCAGAGTTGGACACAAATGGAGTGACTTAGCACGCTTGCCCTGTGGAGTGCTCGGTTCTCATAAATACCCTGGTTCTTCTTCTCAGTATCACAGCTCAGTGACATCATAGTGCCTGCTCTAGGGACAGGGAATCCAAAGCTTATCCCTTCCTGGCCTAAATGATTTATGAAGATTCCTGTTTTACACATCAAAATGTCAATCTATAATGAGCAGAGAATACAGGGAATAGTAGATGGGAAAGCATTCTGGAGAGTGGTGATTCTCTCAGTACACGTAACATACCATCAGGAAGGCACCAGACAAGTTCTATCTGCAGAAATACATGTGTATAGGAAATGTTTAGTGCCAGGATAACTCTATAAAGGACATAATGCATAGTACTAAAAAAAGGGAGGGGATCTGAGGCAAAGTATGATATGTCTATTAAGACCTTCAGTATGTCTCTTCTATGGATATAATCCTACTATCTTAAAAATGCAACTCAAACTAGAGATAAATTCTTAGGGTGTTAGAGATATGAAGCTTTGGAAGATGGAGTATCAAATAATTAACATTTAGTATTCAATTCTGTATCTGGTTAATCACTTGTTGACCTTCTAATTGCATGAATAGCTATGCCTAGAAATTCTCCTCAGAAATAGCAACCATGTTACCTGTTAGATTTTTCATTGCTGCCTGTCCAACACCTAGTCCTAGATTTGTAATTATTACTAATAATGTGATGATTGTAGTACCATGTACACAAAATGGTCTTAGGAACCCATTGTCATGGTTTTGTTTTAGAGCCATGTGGTCTCTGCCACTGACCAGAAGGATGAATTTCGGATGACCACTTTACCTCCATAGGACTGAGTTCTGTTCATTAATTTAATAAGTATTACTGAACAGCTGCTCTAAGTCTTTCTTAGGTGCTGTGGGGAATGCCAAGAGGAAAAATACTCAATCCTTACCCACAGCGGAATTACAGTCGAGTGGGAGGTACTGTAATTATACTATAGCATATAATTTAAGTGCTATAAGACAAGTGTATCTAAAATGTTAAGATATCTAAAAGAGGGATAGGGCAGTTTTGGTTGGAGTGGTCAGGGAGAAGATGAGGACAGAAGGAAAAGACTTCATGTACGAGGGAGCTTTGGGACCTGTCTGGAGGGACGATAAGATGCTACAAATTGAGGTAGTTGTCATAACAAAGAATTGAGGGGAAAAGAGACATATTTGTCAAATGCTGGAGATTCCAACTTGACTGCTTTGCAAGTTATGTCTCGAGGAATACAGGGAATAAAAGGAACATAAATTAGGGACAGAGCATAGAAAACATTGAATTTGCAGCTGATGGTGTTGAACTTTATTTACAAGATACCAGTGAATCGGTGAATCTCTTGGAGCAGATGTTTGGCATGATGTGAACTGTGCTTTGAGAGAATTGCTCCAGCATGGTGGATAGAATGATTTGGACTGGGGGGGAAAAGGAGAGTGGCTTCAGGCAGACCCTAGGAAGCTACCACAGTAGTTCAGGTCCAAGTCAGTATGGGACTGAACTAGGGATGAATAGCAGGGGACAGAAGTGAACACAATTTCTAGATGACGAATTGAGGCAGTTGGGAGGCATAGGGGAATATGTCAGTTGTGGCTGAATTTTGAATCTCCCCTAATTCTCTAGAACAGGTATTCTCAAACTCTGCACTTCTGAGAGCTTGAACTGGGTAATTCTTAGCTATGGGAGGCTGTCCTGCATATTGTAGGAGGTGTAATAGCGTTCCTGGGCTTTACTCATTAGCTGCCTGTAGTACTGTTCGCACCCCTACCCCCAGCTTCAGTTGTGAGCACCAAAACTGTCAGTAGACATTGGCACACGTCCCCTGGGGAACAAAATTGCCCCTAGTAGAGAATCACTGCCCTGCATAAAACTAATAGGGCACCTAGGATATAAAATCCGACAACCCACAGACAGCATGTCTGTCTGACTATCATCCATCCATCCATCCATCCATCTGTCCATCTCTCTATCTCCCCATTTATCATCAGTCTCATTTATTATCTGTCTTTCTACCTATCTACTGTTACTAGGTTTTACGGTATCTCCACAAACACCTAGATATGAGCAGACCAGGGAAAACCCTTGAGAGTCAGGATACCTATGCAGTATTAGCATCTTTGTAGAAGGAAGTCAAGGGAAGGCAGTGTGAATCCTGAATAGTTCTGAGAACCCCTGTATCCCTAACAGGTACTCACAGGAAAATGTGGTTGAACTGGCTGGCAGTTTCACAGGATCTGGATCACAGATGGGAGCAAGGGATGTGCTTGATGAGATCTGATGGTGCTGGGACAGCCTGGACCCTATAGACCATTGATCATAATAAGCCAATGTTTCCTTCCAGGAGAAAATATTGAGAATAGGTTGCAAAGTTAGCAGATTAGTAACAAAAGGGGAAAAAAATATCCAGATAACAATGAGATTGGAGAGTTAAAAAGGGAGGTGTCACCAAGTCCAAGACCATATTTTTAAATCACTTTGAGAGAAAAACAGAAAAGGGAGTTTAGAGTCATGAATCTAGAAAAGTTATTTTGACCTCTCCTCCCTCTTAAAAGCAGACAAAAGCTTATTTACTTACATATAAGCCAAGGGAAAAGTATGCAATCTAACAAAGTGAATGAGGAGAAGAGTAAATTCCCCATGACCTGGGAGGCACATGGAAAGACATGCCCACAAAAAGCAGATGTGAACTGAGATGCAGGATTCCAGAGTGAACTGAAAGCAAGGAAGCAAATGGCAGACGCTGGGACAATGAATCCAAAATGGAAAAACTCAGGAACGAGGTGATTAAGGAAGATTTTACAAAGAACTTGAAATAAAATTTAAACATCATTTCTGTAATGCAGTTGCACCAAGAGGAACACAAAAGCAAGTAAACAGATAGGACAGTGCAATGAGAGAAGTAGAACGTGGAACGGAAGGCAATTTTAGGGACTTCCCAGTGGTCCAATGTTAAGGATCTGCCTTCCAATGCGGGGGATGAAGGTTGGATCCCTGGTTGAGGAACTAAGACCTCATGTGCCACAAGGCAATTAAGCACCTGTGCCGCAGCTAGAGCAAGCCCACACACCACAATGAAGGCCCAGTGCAGCCCTCTCCCCCTCCCCTGCAAAAAAGGAAGAAAAATTTTAAAAATCAAAATGCGTTTTAAAACATCTGAGAGAAAGGGACAAGTTTAGAAGGTTCAACACACATCTAGTACAGGTATTCCTGACCTAGAGGCATGAACTTCCAGGTTTATAGATAAAATTCAGGTCATCTGTGGATAAAATTCAGGTCATCTGTCATCATTTGATTGATAAAAATATGTCTATACTGCCATTCACCTTTAGATGAAATTTAACATTTTTCTTTAGTTATTAAGGCATGAAAACACAATAGTGTTTCGTTTTACATTCATCACTTTTCCAAACTTATAGTTATTATTAGACCTGCCACTAGTTCTTATTATTTACTCTGATAATAAAGAAGTAGATATATTACTATATCACAATTCAAAAAAATATTTTTAGGAACTATATCTCAGTATAGTTAGTTTCCTATGATATTCTATGCATTCCATTTCATGCAAATATTACTCTGAAAAGGGGTCCATTGGTTTCGACAGACTGCTAAAAGTTCCACACATTTTGGAATCTCTATTATATAATAGGAGTCCCTGAAGGGAGATTATAATTCAAGAAACTTTCCTGAAATAAAAGAGAATTTGAAATTACATGTTGAGAGCACTGGAAACTGGCCCATAATGGCTGACACTATCCTGTAAAGGAAAGTTCTTTGGACAGCCCAGCAAAAAGACCAATAGAAAGGAAATTAGATTGCCATCAGAGACTTTTACAGAAACACTTTACTAACTAAGGAAAATATAGTAACATATGTGAGAAAGCTAAGGAAAGAAAACGAGGGCCAAGAATCTTATGTTCAGTCAAATTGGCCTTTAAGTATAAAAAGCCTCTGGTAAACTGATGTAAACATGCACGAACACAGAGAATATTGTTCTCATGTGCCTTTCCTGAGGAATCTACCAGACTGCAATGAAATAAGAACGGAATTTAAGAGTAAGCATTTTGAAACTTTTATAGCACTTTGACATTGCTGTGACATCCAAGCACATGAATCATTTCTCCAGTAATTTATTTTCATTGTACTCTGCAAAAGTATTGGTTCATAGAAGATTGGAAAAAAATGTTTTTAACTCTCCATGCTAAAATATAGCTTCAGACAACCAAATTTACCTTAAGGGTGATTAGAGACCATTCAATATAAATTTACTGGTACAGTGAAAACCAAAAAAAAAAAAAAAAAAAGAAAAATCATGATAATGGAGATCATATAGCATGGAATATCTGTATGATCTGACAATGTAGACAATGTGACTATTTTTAAAATGGAAGCATTAGGAATAGGGAGACGGAAAGCTGCCTTCTAGTTCTGCCCTCTGACAAAGTCTAGGAACAGTGACCCAATTATTAGTAATGAGCATTTCTCACATGCAGCCTGAAATCTTGAAATATGGACTATTTCCTCCTCTTGGATTTGCGTGATTCCAAGTCTGAAGCAAGAAATGTGTATGGTTAGCCTTCAATGCATTAGAGAGTAAAGAAGCTATCAAAGATTACCAAGGTTCCATAGCTAACTTGAAAGAGGCGCCTAGTGGTTGAATATGGAATAAACCAAGTTAAGAACTTGGGGAGACCTGAGGATGTTTACCAGCAGAGGGAAAAAGCTTGCATCGAATGGAAGACACAATTTAAGGGCAATGAAATAATGGGTAGAAAATAATTTGAAAAAAAAAAAAAAAGATCTTTAAAAGGCCTCCTCACTCTAACATGTAATTCCATCCCTGCAAACTTTGCTGGCACTCAGGCTAACTGAGGCATTTGCCACTTCTAGGGTGAGAGGAATAGGAAGAGACCCCATGTTGTCTGGAGGGACTAGAATAGATAGGAATGAATTGATAGGCTCTGTTTGTGCCATTGATCTTGAAGTTACAGCAGGCCTGGGCCTTTATCATTTTCCAAAGGGGCTTCCTAGTGACCACTGCCATATATTATGAGAGTGCTGAGTCATTCTCACTTGAATGATGGTTACCTATATTTGCTTATGAACTCTGGTCCTCTTGAAGTTTACAGCATAGAATGAATGACCTTCTTTAGCTTTACAATGGGCTCATTAGCCTCAAGGGAAGATAGCAGCTCTTGAAAGACTCAAATCCATGTGCCATTGAGTCCTACTCCTGAGGAAAGAAACACGACTCTTCTTTGATAATGTGAGCTTCATAATTATTCTTCCCTGAAAAGATATTAAGGAATATCTAAACACATAATGTGTATTTTATGTTCCTAGGCCTTCTGTTTTTCATGCACTGCTACTTTGAATATTCTGCGATTTAAAAATCAAGACTAAAACAGGCCTTGGGATAACTAGAGAGCATTGCCCTTAAGTAAAAGGACCTTGAGACAAAAAGAAAATAATCACCATCTCCCATTTGCATAATGCTTTTAATTTTTCTTCAAAGCCTTTTTCATATCTATTATTTCACTTGATCTTCACAACAACCATGTGAGGCTGTTCACTTTAAAGAAATGAACTTGAAAGCAGTGAACGTTTAAAATGTTTCCAAAAAATGTAGTAAAACCACAAAGAAAATTCCCAGAGCATCTATACCGTAGCTCTAACTTAAACTGTATTTACTGCAAATTGTATTGACTCAGAAGAGATGGCGGCTCATAAATACAGTTTCTCTGTCCTGAACCACATTCAAACTGCAGTTGTTATGAATACAAAAGAGCTTTCTGAGTACATAACTGTAGTTTTGCTGCATTAAAGTGAAAGGCTGGCATTTGGACTAGAAAACCGGCTGTAACTGTGTCTGTTCTGCATGGCAAGCATCTCAGTGCCTGCCAGCAATAGGGATGGATTTACATATATTGACTCAATCCAGCATATGAGTAACGATCAATTTTCTTGATCTATTCTATTCTGTCAATCTGTACTTTTGCTAGCAAATTAGGAGACATTGCTGTCAGCCAGATATAGAGTTTCCTGGGCTTATGTGAGCTTTTAAGATCTCTTTTCTACTTAATTAAAAGATACATATGGTGGTTGGCAGAGAGTAACCAGGCTAGTCAAAGTAACAAAATTTGCCATGTATAGATGAGTTCCTGGAAGAAAAGTCATGAAAGATGGCAAAATAAACGTGATGGCAGACTTCTGTTTCTGAGGATAGTATATTTTCGTGGCAATTTTATTAATAGTAAAATAAATAGAAAGGGACAAATACAATTTATCTGTCAGAAGTAGCCAGTAAAAGCATCCTTTCAGTAGTCATAAATTACTTTCAGGTAACAGTATGTAAGAGAAAATGCTTTCCTGTTTGGTCTCCCATATTAATGAACCATGTCATATCAATTCATTTGCTTTTGGTCCATATCAGCTCTGCCTCCAGGTTGTACTGGAGTTGTAAGGAGGATCAACTAATTTAAAGGAATTGGCAACGTTCCCATAAGGAAAGGCTGGACACATGTTGAGCCCCTTGAAGTCTCCTTTCTCCCCAGTGTGCTGGCGATTCCAGGGGACCCAGCAGGCAAAATCCCAATACTTTTCTGAGGGTCTTACAGGGAGTGAGTGATGGAGTATTTCCGCCAGGGGGCGCAGTGGTGCAGTCTCACTGTTTCTACTTTTCCTAACTTCTTTCAAGTGTTTTGGGGGATGGAGATTATGAATCTGTACAAGAAGTGAAATGTGGGTATATACACAGTTACTGGCTCTAATTAAGTACTAATTTGATTAGGGATGGCTTCTATCTGTTACTGAATGCTAGTATTAAATACTTATGGAACTCCCTAAACATACCAGTGGATGGATCTTAGGAGTAGACATATTAGGAAGGAATAATAGGAGAAAAAAGTTCTGTACTCCAGTGAAGGCAATCAGGCTCTGATCCAGCCTAGCTCTTTCACTGATGAATTCTATGGTCATTAGGAAAATGTTGCCCTTTTTGTACCTCAGTTCTCTCATCTGTAAAATGAAAATGTTGCAGTAGACACATTATTTTCAAACAATTTGGGGCATTTCCTCTGCAGCTATCATTGGGGAAGAATGGGTGCCTCTGGGACCCCCATTACTAAAACAGTGTTAGCAGATCTGCTTATAACCATTGTATAAGGCACACTTCCAAACTGAGGCTAACAGGGGTTTAAAATCTTGGCATTAGAGCATCTTGAAGGTTTCTTACACCTCTAAAATCCCATGACCGGCATGAGAACACATGAACTTTTTGTTTATTGGGTTTACGCTTAAGAACGTTGCTCTCCAAGTTCCGGGAATGGATGTCACCTCCAGTTCTAAGTGGCTCTTTCCTTATTGGCCATGTCTGACAGTGATAGCCCCTATTCAGCTAGCTTCAGATAGCCCCTATTCAGCTAGCTTCAGATAGCCCCTATTCAGCATCGGGAACATAGGATGAAGGCAATAAATTGGCATAAATGGCTCTCTGGTCTCCCTAAGATTGCCATGTGTAAATTTTTGCCAAAAAACCGGTGAGAATGGCCAAATGGAGAATGGGCATCCAAAGGGGCAAGCATTTGGCAGAAGAGCGAGCTGAGAAGAAGATAAAAATAAAACTAAGGTGTCTGATCCCTAAGAATCAATAAATTGACACAAATTCTGCATTTGTTCCCTAACCCATCTCATTTGGTTTGGAAATGAAAATAGACATACGGTGCTCTTTGCAAAAGCTGCATCTCCTTTTTGATCTCCGCCTCCCCTGCCCCCCCCCTTGACACATGGTGTTAAACAGCTCTGCGCTGAACACTTGCCCTATAGAGATGGCAGGATGAAAGAGTTCAGCCCGACGGGCACTGCACGGGACTACCCGGGAGTGGAGGTACAGGCACTTCCGGTGAGAAGTCTCAGATTAGGCTCCAGAGCCGTGGTGGGCTGTGAGCTAAAATGTATAGTGTCCTTTCCCCTATTATGTCAGGTTTCTAATGCTCACACTCAACACTTAATGTACTCTAGCTAACCCTACTAGGAGTGCTCCCACGTCTTTCCAAACTAAAAGAAATCAAGACCCGGGGGGCAGGGAGTGGTGCAGGACCTATGCGAGGACACATATTAAGTTTGACAGTTCAGCTTGCCGTGATGAATATTCCCTGAAGAAGAGGTTGTTATCTTAAGATTTCGCATAGCTCACAGATATGAGATGGGCCCATGAGTCATTCAGTCAACCTGTATTTAATGAGCATCTACTTTGCACCAAGGATGTCGTTACATCCTAAAGATGTAGTAATGAACAAGACACACTTTCTACTTTCACAAAATTTACAATCTTAAGGTGAATACTGGCAATAAATTTTATTTGTGCAAAGGTTAAAAAGTAACCCCAAAAAACCTATCAGGCTAAAACAGTTAAGAAGGGGAACCAACCTCATCCAGGGATCAGGGAGGGCTTGGCTTCTCTGAGGAAGCAGTTGTATATCTGGTACAACTAAGCCAGGTTTTTCTAAAACTACTTGATAGCAGTCACGTGGGCATTTGTTTCTATTCTTCTACTTCTAAGCTCCTTCTCTTGGAGATTCTGACTGAGTAGATCAGGGGGTGAGATCGAGGCATATATATTTGTAACTTTCCCAGGTTTTCCTTGCAACTGAGGAGGTTGAGGAAATCCTGAATGAAGGGGCAAGCATTCCAAACAGAGGGACTGTCCGTACTGAGGAGCCACGTCAAGAGGTAAGAGGACCTGAGAGCAGTTATTTTGGCTACAGGGGAGAGTGTGAGCTCAGGCAGGATCAGAGAGGATTTGCTAGAACAATTTTTTATGATGTTGAAACCTTGTCCAGTGACTGAGAAGAAGCTAAGGTGAATTCTGGGATGTGAGGAAGAAGAGAAAATTGATCGCGGCTCTGCAGAAACAACTGGACTTCCTGATTCTCTCAAGCTATCCCTAAAGCAAGAGAAGTCCAGAAAAGCATCTACTTCTGCTTCATTGACTACACTAAAGCCTTTGACTGTGTGGATCACAAAAAAACTGTGGAAAATTCTGAAAGAGATGGGAATACCAGACCACCTTACCTGCCTCCTGAGAAATCTGTACACATATCAATAAGCAACCGTTAGAACCAGACATGGAACAACTGACTGGTTCCAAATTGGGAAAGGAGTACGTCAAGGCTGGATATTTAACTTATATGCAGAGTACATCATGTGAAATGCTGGGCTGGATGAGGCACAATCTGGAATCAAGATTGCAGGGAAAAATATCAGTACCCTCAGATATGCAGATGACACCACCCTTGTGGCAGAAAGCGAAGAGGAACTATCAAGAGCCTCTTGATAAAAGTGAAAGAGGAGAGTGGAAAAGCTTGCTTAAAACTCAACATTCAAAAAACAAAGTTCATGACATCCAGTCCCATCAGTTCATGGCAAATAGATGGGTAAACAATGGAAACAGTGACAAGACTTTCTTTTCTTGGGCTCCAAAATCACTTCAGATGGTGACTGCAGCCATGAAATTAAAAGACTCTTGCTCCTTGGAAGAAAAGCTATGACCAACCTAGACAGCATATTAAAAAGCAGAGACATTACTTTGCCAACAAAGGTCTAGTCAAAACTATGGTTTTTCCAGTAATCATGTATGAATGTGAGAGTTGGACCATAAAGAAAGCTGAGTGCTGAAGAATTGATGCATTTGAACTATGGTGTTGAAGACTCTTGAGAGTCCCTTAGATAGCAAAAAGATCAAACCAGTCAATCCTAAAGGAAGTCAGTCCTGAATAGTCACTGGAAGGGCTGATGCTGAAGCTGAAGCTCCAATACTTTGGCCACTTAATGCAAAGAGCCAACTCATTGGAAAAGTCCCTGATGCTGGCAAAGATTGAAGGCAGGAAGAGAATGGGACAACGGGGGATGAGGTGGTTGGATGGCATCATCAACTCAATGGACATGAGTTTGAGCAAGCTTTGGGAGTTGGTAATGGACAAGGAATCCTGGCATGCTGCAGTCCATGGGGCTGCAAAGAGTTGGACGCAACTGAGCGACTGAACTGAACTGAAAGCTACCCCCAAATTAAGTTTGCTTCCATTTGCTATAAATGTCATTTTCTTTAAACAACATGGAGAAATGCAGGGTAGCTAAACAAGAGGGGCAGTTTGTGGAGACTTAGAAAGACTCTAGCTTTGTAAAGTATATCCTCTAATGATGCATAAAAGTCTGCAGAGAATCTACTTGTAGGTTTATATTTCAATTAAACGTTAATAGTCATTGCAAAGGGGCTCCCCATTAACCACAAATCTGAGTGTCTTCATTTGTGTTAGACACTGTGTATGAACCTTCAAAGCTACTTATGCAGCTATGCAAATGGCTCTTAGGAGAGATTATATGCAAAAGAAATGAAAGATTAACCTTGCTTATCTTATATTTGAGCATAAAGGAGCACCTTACCCTTGACTTTTAGAATCCCTGGCAATCGTTTGCTGAAGCTGGCTTGCATTGGCATATGAGAGTCTGCTGTTAACTTCTTTTCCCATTTTTATATTCAATGACACATTGGTAGCTTGAAATCAGCCATTGTGGGAGCATTTACACCATGGAAATCAGCAATTTTTTTTTTTTTTCATTGCTGAAAGCCTATTGTTAAACACTCACTAGCATACCACTGCCTAACAGGTATTCACAGTTTTGAAGTTGTGGCTCTTTTTTCGTGAGAGTATTCACTCCTACCAACGAAGGCGCCTTTTCCCTGCTTTTTTTCATTAGGGAGAAACGTCTTTCCCAGCACCTTCAGTTCAATTCTGTTTCTTCTCCTTGGTTAGACCTTTATCCCATGGCCATTTAGGGGAGGCTGGAGTAGTATCTGGCCAAGGGGGATGAAACTACTATATTTGGTCTAAGTCACTCCTGACTTAAACTGTGGAACTGGGGACAATAGTCCTGAATAAACCTGAAGGTCTTTTAGTAAAGAAGATGGGGACTTCATCTTGGGCCAGGAAATGGATAATATTTCCCATATATGTAATACAAGAAAAAGATGAATGTGGTCTTTACGATCCAGAAGCCTGAACCATAATAGAACAATGTTCTCCCTGTTTTGCTTTTGTTTTTAACATTTTATGCTCAGTCTCCTATAGCAGTGGTTCTCCAAGTGTGGTCCTCGGATCAGCAGCATCAGCCTCCTCTGGGAACTTGTTAGAAATACAGACTGTTGGGCTCCATCCCCCAAGTCCACTGAATCTGAAGTTGTGAAGGGAGGATGTGACGGGATGGGAAGGTCTGATTAGAGGTGTGATGTAGCAGTTGGTGTTTAATAGATGTTCTGGATTATTCTGATGGATCCTAAAGCTTGAGAACCACTGTCTTAAGTGTGCTTAACTCTGTCAGTGTGATGGGTGTAAAGTGAATTTCGAAGAATAATAAGCACTCAACTGGTGTTAGACACACAGTAGGCACAGTCATTGATTCATTAATTTATTTAATATACTTTTATCGAACATTTGTTGTGGTTACCCTGTATCATGTAATTGGTTACCCTAACAGCCAGTATGATCTTTTAAAAATGAAAATCAGTTGTGCTGCTTGCTTTTTTATTTGTTGAAGTATGGTTGATTTACAATGTTGTGTTAGTTTCAGGTGTATAGCAAAGTGATTCAGTTAGGCATACACACACATATATCTATTATTTTTCAGATCTTTTCCCATATAGGTTATTACAAAATATTGAGTATAGTCCCCTGTGCTATAGAGTAGGTCTTTGTTATTTACATATTTTATATGCAGTAGGCTGTTTGCTTTCTTAACATCCTTCAGTGACTTACATAGCAAGATGAAATACAAACTAGAAGTCCCTCCATGGCTTAGCCTGTCTGCCTCTCCCAGCTCCTTTCTTCCTTTAATCCTCTTTCCTCTTGGTGCCTATACCACGCTGGTCTTCTTTCTATGTTTAACTCTGTCTTGACATTCTAGCTCCAGCTCAAATTTCACCTTTTCGGAGAAGGCTTATGACTGCCTTATCAAATGTACCCTCCACTTATCTTCATCATGTTCACCATCAGTTTTTTTCATGGCATCTAAAATCAGCATGTCTATTCACTCACTGATAGTTTGACTCTTCCTCTGGAATGTAAGCTTCACAAGGGATGCTGCTACCTCTCTGTATCTAAGCGGACCCTGGGACTCTGGTCCCAACACATATTTGTTGAATCAATTTCCACGCATTACCCTAGATGTGCCAGAACTGAGATTTGAATCACTAGAGGAAATTAACAGCTGGAATCAGTGCTTTGACAGATTCATATCATGTTTTTTTTTATCACTTGTAAATTACAATCTATTCCATTTGTAGAAACTTAAATTTACTTACAGGAAACTCTTCAAGGGCTCATGAAACTTACTTGTCTGGACAAGATCAGGTTGCTTCAGGCTGAGCTGGCGGTGTGTTCATTTACTGATGGGAGATTGCCAGGAACTTGAAAAAGAATATCAAAATGTCTTATTCCTTGCACTATATCAGATAAGCAAGTAACTGACTCAGAAAATTTATGATAGCCTTGCAGTTGTTTTTCCCAGAGACTGTTCTGGAAATAGATGAAATCAGACTCTAGCGCCATCTAGTGGTCATGTTTAGTTCCTATAGAAATAAAATCCAATCTACTTTGATTTGTATTGTGGAAGTTGTGTGTGTGTGTGTGTGTGTGTGTGTGTGTCTGTCTGTCTGTCTGTCTGTCTTTCTAGTCTTACATATTACTTTAGTTATATTAATGTTGATGTGGGTTGCTTAAATTCTAGGAAATTCATGAGAATCAGTAATCTTTCCTGTTGTCCATGTTGATAGAAATATAGGTGACCATTTGTTGTTTTCAGCTTTGCAACACTTAAGAGATTGAATCTATTTGATGTCCCCATTTGGTGGTAGGTATTGGCTGTCACTCAGAGGCAGAGAGAGAATCCTGAACTTTTCTTCTTCAACCACCAGGGTACATTCGACTTTGTTGTATATTCAGATGTCATGTTCTATCCTTGTTTTCCATCTTCCCCATTGGTTCCTAGCAAGTTTCATTTCAAAAGCTAACCAAATCTTTAGTTGGAGAAGCAAAATGGAAAAGCAACTTTAAACAAAAATTAGAACCTCACAATTTTTTAATAAAAATACTTTCATCCTCTGTAGCCATAATATGATTTATAGGGTCTGTAGAAACTAATGGGAGTTAATATTCTGGGTGCATATAAAATAGACTGTGCCCTGCGCTAAGCATTTTATTCACGTCTTTACACACTAAGCAATCCTGTACAACATGGTTGTGGACTCCCTATTTCTATTTTGTTTTTTAAAAGATTAGGATTTTATTTTATTGTTTAATTGAAAGTTTTGTTTTTTGGCTGCACTGTGTGGCTTGTGAAATCTTAGTTCCCTGGCCAGGGATCGAACCTGCACCCTTGGCAATGAAAGCACTCTTCGCTTTCCCTCAATTATGGGACCAAAATTCCCAGGAATCCCTATTTTTAAAAAAGAAAGAGTAGAACTTCTAGAAATATCATTTTTGAGCCCCTAATATGTGCCAGGCATTATGCTAGATGTTTTCTACACATTCTTTAATCTAATCCTACAAATTTTCAGTAGTATTATCATCTATCTGTTCAGATGAAGAAACTGAAGCTCACTTTGCCCCAGATTTCCATATCTGAGGACTGGAGTTAGAGTCCTTATGGCTGGCTCCAGATTGTGCTCTTTCTTCTACTTCTTTTCCAGTATTTTAGAAAGAATTTTGATTTTTAATTGTTTAAAAGATATATTTCTCCTTCTACTCATCCCATCAGATGACCAGTAGTTTGAGGGCGGGGCCCACATCAGGGCCTGGCATGTAAGAACTCAGTAAATATTTGTTGAATGAGTTGAAGAAGGCAGGCTTGGGAAGGTTCCAATTCTCTAGTCAGTCTCTTGGTTAACACTTGTACCAGTTGTTTTTTGTTGCATAAAATATTGCCCCCAAACTCAGTGGCTGAAAACAGCAGACACTTATCTCCCAACTGCTGTTGCTCAGAAATCCAGGAGCAGAATCCCTGGGTCTCTTGAAAGGTGACTGTCAAGATTTTGGTAAAGGCTCCAGTCATCTCAAGGCCCAGCTGGGGCAAGGTCTGCTTCTATTTAATATGATGATTCGCCTCTGCCCCCAGTAGAGGTGTGTCCACGCTCATTCACCTGGCCATTGGCAGACCTCACCTCCCTGCCAGGTCAGACCTTCTGCCAGGCTACCTCATGACAATGGCAGCTGGCTTTCCCAGAGTGAAGTGATCCAGGAGAGAGTGACAGAGAACACCTGAGATGGAATCCAGTCTTTTTTATAACCTAATCTTGGGAGTGATGTGTTTCTTTTTTAGAATTAATTTTTATTGGAGTGTAGTTGCTTTATAATGGTGTGTTAGTTTCTTCTGTATAGCACAGTGAATCAGCTATATGTAACATACATCCCCTCTTTTTTGGATTCCCTTCCTATTTAGGTTACCACAGAGCACTGAGTGGAGTTCTTTGAGTTATATAGCAGGTTCTCATTAGTGATCTACTTTATACATAGTATAAGTGATATATACATGACATCTTTTTACTTCTGTTGCATTCTCTTCATTAGAAGTGACTCATGAAATCCCTCCCACTTAAGGGGAGAACAGTTCACAAGGGCATGGAGATCAGTGGGGGCCATCTCAGAGGCTGCCAACAGTAACATTAGTGGCATGCCTTCTGAGTATTAAGTAGTGCAGTTATTCTGTAATATTCTAGATTCATTCCTTCCCATAATAACCAGCAATGTTTTGTAGCCAGCTGAGGCAGACTCTCATAGTGTTTAGGAGAGGTAGTTTTGGTGGTAGGCAAACTGGATTCAAATTCTAGCTCCCTCACTTCATAACCATGGTCCCAATGATGTCTCCATTCCTAATTCTTGAAGTAGACTTTATACCGGTACTTAGTGCATACGTCTGTCATAAGGATTAAATGAGATAGTATCAGGACATTGCTAGTTACAGTACCTTACAGCATGAAAACGGCAATAGACCACAACTAATACAGTGCAAATGTACATATGAATTTATTTCCAGCTCTCCATAGTGCTTTCTTACATATTTTCTATTTTACTTTATTCTTAATGTAATCCTAATAAGGTGTGGTAGAATCTGATACAGTGGTATCCATTTTGTATTTGAGACACACAAAAATTGAATGATATGCCAGTAAATGATGAAGCCAGGTCTATAATCCAGTTTTCCTTTTGCCCAAAGAATTTCTCTTTCCTAACTCTTTCTTTTTTATTCTAATATCTGTGAGAGATGGGTGAAGAACTTCCTTACTACTCCATTTCTGTATATATTTGGTACCCTGTGACAACAGAGCTGTAAGAATTACCTAGGTAATGAGGCCAGATTTTGTCTTAGAGCAGACAGAGTCATATTTTGAATGTTGTAAAAGAACCATCTATAAACTAACTGTAATACATGTACCACATTCTAAACAGTACTGTTATGGTAGCTTAGGAAACCCACATCCTGGCTTCAGTTCCTCATTCTAAGAGTATGGTTTTCTGTTAAGTTAATGAAAAACAACCTCACAAGATTCAGATTCTATCCCTTAATTTGAGAATGGTCTACCAAAAAGCCTAGGAGACCTCCTCATGATAGATTCCAAATGATATTTTACCTAAGCCAACAATAAAATTCTATAATAGAGACATTGAACCACAAATACATTCCTACTTAATTCCTATTATTCTCCAAGTCCTCAACCCCTTCTCTTCCTTTCCCTTCCAGAAAACCCCAAATTCAGGCCAAACAATAATGAAGAAAAATATTGTTGACTATGTGTCATAATCACATCTGTCTTTGGGAACAGAGGACTCTATTCCCCAGATATTAGATGCAGCCTTGAATCATTGTAATTTATGAAGCTGATCTGTTCAGAAGAAAGGTCATTTTATTATGGAGGCTCGGTGTTTCCTTCTCTCTGTTTCTTCTTTACAAAATAAACAAGCAGCAGATTCTCCGATCAAGCTGATGATCTCTTCTCCCTTAAATGATCACAGCCTTCTTTTGAGCCCTGTGTTGTTGAGTCTTCCTTCCAGATGCATATGAGCCACCCAGCTCTTAAGACTTCTACTTACTGGAGTCTTGGGAGGCTTAGAAGGAAGGAAGTGAGGGAAAGCAGGAGATTATTATAAAGGAAGAAAGGGTGAAAACAATAGGTGTATGGGTGTACGTCTAACTTTTCATATATTATTGGAAGTTTAGGAGAAAACAAAGTTTTTAACACCTTTATGGAGTATCAAAGTAGTTGGCGCCTCTTTAATGTTTAAGAGAGAAACCCTTCAAAGTCAGACTCTGTATGCTTCTTTTTGTCCCATTCTCTGACTAACAGACTTAGTTGTTCTGGGAGGCCTCCAAAGGCAATAGGTCATCACCACCACTGGTGTCCACATGCAGCCCTACAGATGAGCAAGCAAGAAAATCATGTCACCACTGTTACCTTTTGAGGTGCTGATCTAATAGAACACGGTGTTCTCTAGAGCTGTTCAAGACTGGAGAGCATGTACATCAAAACATCAGCGCCCTCACAATAAAAAATGTGTGTGTCTACCTGCTGGATAGATAGTGGTGACAGTTGCACAATATTGTGGATATATTTAATAATTATACACTTAAAAACGGAGTGGTAAATTTTATGTGTATTTTATCAGCATAAAATGTAAGTCCATATATACACAGAAATACACAGATAAGCACATGTATGTGTGTATGTATCCATCTATCTGTCTCTAATCAGCAATCTTTAAGCAGTATCCCATATTCAAGCCACATGTTGAGAAATGTGTACCACCCTGGGTCATACATTTTGTGAGGACCTCAAAGAAGTTAAGATGTACTCAGAGTTGGAATCTCAGCTCAGGAAAGATCTGGAGACTACTGGGTAGAATGAACGGAGGAGGACAGTAGGTATTTTTGCCCAGGAGGTGTGAAGATATTTTAAGGCCAGAGTCACTTTCAAATTTAGAGTAGTGTCACCTGGAGAGAAAAGAGACTGGCTGGGGGAGAGATAGGACAAATGACTAAAGCTAACAGATTGGACCTCAAAACCTGATAAGCTTTCTAACAACTTGAGAATACAACAGTTCAATCAGACTAGTGAACTCAACTGTCCCACCAGAGTCCAGTCCAGTAGCTAGAGCATCTTACCCAGGTGGCAGTTTAAGGAATGATGCTGGATGCATTTTCAGAAATCCAGACTCAGGCTGTCTCCAATGTACTGCTGCTCTCACAGACTAATAACAACAAAGGCAACAATAAATAGCATATAGCATACTTATTCTATGCCAGGCACTGTGCAATTACTTTGCACATCAAAAGATAACAGCTCCAGAGAGATTTTTAACTCCTGATATGAGACTGAAAATAGGAAAATAATTCCCTTTTTTGACAGTGAAGGATAAGTGGAATGTCAGGGAATTCAATCAGGCAAGTAATATATCTCAGTTCTTTGATTATTTTTGAATCGTCTCTTCCTTTCAACAAGTGTGGTATAAACATACAATGGAATATTACTCAGATGTAAAAAGGAAGGAAGTACATACTAAGACATGGATGAGCCTTGAAAACATTATGCTAAATGAAATACCCCATATATAAAAGGACAAATACTGTGTAAGTCGACTTATGAAATATTCAGAATAGGCATGTTTATAAAAACTGAAAGTAAATTAAAGATAACCGGGGGCTGGGAGAGGGGAGAATTGGAAGTTATTGCTTAACAGTTATAGAGTTTCTGTTTGCAGTGATGAAAATGTCCTAGAAGTAGACAGTAGTGATGGTTGCACAACATTGTGGATACATTTAATGCCACTGACTTATACACTTGAAAATGATTCAAATGGTAAATTTTATGTTATGTATATTTCATGTCAAATTTTAAAGAGGGCTATCCACCCTGACATATTCTTTCTTTCTTCTGGCTCACTCAGAGAAGAATTTGGTTTAAATTGGGGAAATTTCTGAAGAGAAGAGTCAGTGCCTGACATGGCAAGTCCTGGGCCCAGAGATGCTTGGAGGTCTTTCTCAGAAGGATCTGAGTGGGGACGATCCAGGTTTCCAGCCAACAGTGGTTCTCAGTAGTGATACCACCCCTCAGGCGTGGTCAAAAGGAGCCCCTGTTCTGAACCTTTTACTTTAGGGAGCCCTGTCTAACAGGACTTTCCGTGACAATGGAAATGTTCCATAGCTGTCCAGTAGTTACTAACCACAGAGAAGAAAGAAAAGAAGGTGAAGTCACTCAGTCGTGTCTGATTCTTTGCGACCCCGTGGACTGTAGCCTACCAGGCTCCTTAATCCATGGGATTCTCCAGGCAAGAATACTGGTGTGGGTTACCATTTCCATCTCCAGGGGATCTTCAGAACCCAGGGATCGAACCCGGGTCTCCCGCATTGGAGGCAGACGCTTTAACCTCTGAGCCAGTGGCTGTTAAACATCTGAAATATGCTCAGCATTACTGAAGAAATTACTTTTTGAAAATTGGGATATAGTTGCTTTAGTGTTGTGTTAGTTTCTGCTGTATAAGGAAGTGAATCAGCCGTATGTATACGTATATTCCTTCCCTCTTGAGCCTCCCTCCCACATCCCACCCCTCTAGGTCATCCCAGAGAACTGACCTAGCTACCTTTGATGTATAGCAGCTTCCCACTATCTGTTTTACACATGGTGGTGTATATATGTCAGTCCTGAACTCCCAATTCATCCCACCCTCTCGTGTGTCCACACATCCATTCTCTATGTCTGGGTCGCTACTCTTGCCCTGCAATTAGTTTCATCTGTACCATTTTTCTATTATAGATTCCACATATATGCTTAATATATGATATTTGTTTTTCTTTCTGACTTACTTCACTCTATATGACCATCTCTAGGTCCAGCCTTGTCTCTCCATATAAGGAGCTGATTTTTAAATCTTATTTAATATTAACTAATTTAAATAGCCACATAGGTCTGGTGGCTATTGTATGGGACAGCATAATTTTAGACAGTTTCACTCTGGCCTGCCCCTGGTCATGCCCCTCCGCAAGACGTGAGTGGTCAAAGGGTCTTAAAATGTCCTCTTCCTCTTGGTTTCTCATGTGGTAGAAGCAGGCCTAGTGAGAGATGGGTGGTGTCAGAGCCTTGGCAGTCCATCTGAGTCTATTGAAGGGAATTTGGAAGTAGGGTCATAAGAAGGAATAAGGAGTCATATAAAAAACTGGCAAGAGTTGCCTTTGATCCTAGCAAGTGCAGGCATGAAAATAGGTCATAGTGGGAGAACTTGGGTCATGAAGATGAGAATACAAAGCTGGATGATGTTTTGTGCATATGTGATCACTTTGGATGACATACTTCCTCCTGGGGATTTGGGGAAGAGAAAGGGTTCTTTCTTTCCAGGTCATTTCAATAGTGGGGGGAGGTTGTTTGCATTCTACTGGAGAATGGGACCTTCCTGACTCCAGACCTTAGTCTGTTAGGGGCAGGCCTTGGTGGTGTATAGAGGTCTTGGAATCCATAATAGATTGGAAGAAGATGGTCCAGCAGAACTAGTATGGCAATAATTTTGCCCAAGTAAAACTTTATGGCATCTAAATTCCCACTTCTTTAATATGTTTTTGCTTTTTCTTAAATTCTGCCTTCTCTCTAAGAAGATCATATTCACTATCCCCATTCCCAAACTGTAAAACTGAAGACATAGGTCAGAATTAGGGAAGGCTAAATTTGGCTGATTCAAATAACTAGTGAATTTGGAGATGAAAGGATAAAGGGTCAGTTCTCTTGTTACTGATTCTTTTCTGGAAAAATATTTGCTCTGTCTTGGCAATCGCTTGACTGATTATAAAATTGTACACCTTTAATTTTCCTTTGGAAATATTTGCAACAGTGAAGAAGAAAATATATTCTCCCGAGAAGCTAGATGCTGCCCTGATGTGTCTGTTTTGTGATGCAATTAGGGAGCCACCGAAAGCACCATGAAGTTGGCTACGTCATGGGAGGGGAGCGACAAAGAGCTGCACCTTCTCTTTCTTTGACTTCTCACTGAGTCCAGAGAGGAAAGCGTGTAGTTGTTCTAAAGCACAGGGCGAGCCCTGGATAAAACTGCAAGGTAATCATATTACTTCTAAAAATACCAGAGAAAATATAGGGATGGAACAACCAATGTTTAAGTTAGGATCCATTGAGTGCCTACTCCATTCCAGGTACTTCTCACACATTTATACTCTAAGGCCCATTATATCCATAACAAAGCAATTGAGGTTCAGAGAGTAAAAGTCATTTGCCAAAAGATGCACAGCCAGGTTGTAGACTTAATTCTGTCTGATGGCAAATGTCATAAACAATGTTATGCTAGTCTTTCTCAGTCCATATATTCCAGGCTTTTAGGTATCTGATGATCTCTTAAGTCCTCACTCTGCCAAGGCCTCCCCCAGTAATACCTGCCTTGGGTCTCCCTTTGATCCCACAGAACCCCTGCTCTCAGTCGGCCCTATCTCTTTCCCCCTATTCCTGAAATCGGACTTGTTTTCTTATTTCCTCAGCATCTTTCTATTCTCACTGTCACTAAATGATCTGAAGAGATTAAGATATAACTCATCACAGCAACATTTGCATTTTGAGAAGGTCATCTGTGGACAGTATTACCATGATCAAAAAAGATGATTCTCTAGTATAGAAAATTTCAGGCACCAAGACAAGCAGATCAAGCAAAGTATTAGTACATGAGTGTGGTGTTTGAATGTCCCTGTGTCTGCATGTTTGAGGAAGGGACAGTCTTAGGAAAAGGCTATCATGGTTTTCTTCTAATACACCTCATAAACTGATGAGTTGCAATCTTTTTTCATGATTGCTCCCCTAAGGACAATTTTTTTCTTAATTGCCCCTTCTCATAATAGACTGTATCTGTTTATGTACTAACATAATCTGTGCTTTTGTACATAAAAAGAGTAAGGGTCTTTTTTTTTTGAGACATGTCACAACCAGTTTTCGCCTCGTTGGGGATGATATAGCTAAAGTTGAGAATGTGCACTAACAGACCACTGTCTGCATTTTTGCGAGACCAGGAAGCCTGGTATTAAAAGCATACTTTCTAAGTTAAAATTCTAGTTCCTCTCCTTCCTGGCTGTGTGGCCTGGGCAAGTTATTTAACCCATCTGTGCTTCAGTTCTCTCACATGTAAAGCAGGTATAATAATAGTCCGTACTTTGTAGCTTAGAACAGGTCTGCACGCAAAGTAGGAATTAAGCACTAGATAATATGTTTCATGTCAGGCTGCACATAGAAAGTCATGTTACTTTTATTGCACACTGGGGTAAGCTGAACTAAAATGGGTGAATCTTGGGGGTGTCTATATGACTTACTGGAAAAAGTTATATATTCCGTTACTGTAAGGAAAAAAATATAAACAAGAAAAACAATTTTAAAAACTGTATAGAACTTTCAAATAATAAAATTTCCAAAAAATTTAGTGAGAAACTTGAACTTATTTGTCATGATTGCCAGAAATCTTGGCCCACACAAGGTGGCAGTTGTCTGGGGGAGATGCTAAGGGTCTTCAGTGTCAAAGTAATAATTCTGAATTCAAGAAGTTTATAGTGGGAGTCATTCAAATAATACCTGAAGATAATCTTAATCTTCGTGATTTTTTTTTTTGAAGGGTTATTTTGAAAAGGGTGAACATGATTTAGTGCAATGAAGATTTAGAACTTCTCCTATCCTCTGGCTGGTTTGTAGTTTGCTTTAGGCATGCAGCAGTGTGCCACATCCCAGTGGTTGGGAAGCTCTGATGTTGCATGTAAGCCTGGCCCAGAACACAGAGGTGAGATGAATTTTCCTGATAGAAGCCCTTTGCAGAAACACTGTACTGCATTGTCTTCATGTGAAAAGAAGACCCAAGCTTGGCTTCTTAAAGGAACTATTTCCAGTCCCATTCAGGGCAGTCACCACTTGGCCCAAGATGGGAGGGCTGCAGGTTGGGGGGGGGGTGGCAGTAGATCAGAACAAAAGCAGGAGGAAGGCAGCCAAGGATCAATCTGCAGGAGATGCTGATGGTCAAGGTCTGACTGGATGGGCCAGGAGGCGAAACTGTGGCTCTGAGACCTGTGTCCAAACTGGTTTCCTGCCCCCAACCCAACCAGAGCCCCTGGTAGATTTCTAAAAATACAGAATTAAATTTCCTCTCACCTCTATTTGAATAATTCCACGCTTTTTATTATTGTTTCCCAGCAGTGAACTCAGAGAACTGCATGTGCTAGCCAAGCCTAATGATTGTTTTATAAATATTTATAAATCAGATACTATCTTCCTTTCTTTCCTCTCTCTGCCTGGCTATACATTATTGGGAGACTCATTCTTCCTTTTCCCAGTCGCTCCTTTGACGTTTTGCGGAGTTGGGGAGGGCATTTGAAATCTGACATTTTTCTTTGATGTGCTTGCCTGTACAAGCACTTTGGGAGTCTTTGTTAAGAAGCTTCATTCTGGAGTATTTAAAGGGGGCCTCCTAAGGCGGCCTTATTGTTCACATGTGCCCAAACCAACCTGAAGCCTCTTAGTCGATATATCTGTTCTTTTGCAGAAGAGAGGACTTGTTTAGTACATTCATTTATCAACAGAGATTTCCTTCTGGTTGGGACAATATCTTTTGCCCATCCTAAAAAGCACGAGAAATAATTTTTTTTTTTTAAAGCATGAGAAATAAAGGGGAGGGGGAGAAGAGGAACTATCCGGAGCAGAAAAGTCGAGAAATGAAATCGGTAACAGTACTGTAGATCAGGTCTTGTTCCTGGAAACCTTCTGTCCATTTTCTGGCAGCAAATGGTGCCCCATCTACGGCATTTGGAAACCTGCCTCGGTGGCTGTGGCTTTCAGGAAGTGGTGCCAGACTAATTAGATTATGTTAACTGTGCCCAAGCCGTTATATTGGATTGATCTTAGTTTTTATCCTAAGCCTGGAATCAGTACAGAAGCTAATTGCTAAATAAATGCAAGTCCCCGGCCTGGTAACAGTAGGCTCTCCTGATCTTCACTGGCTGCGGTGGGACACTGTCGCATGGGAGAGGGCATGGTGAGACTGACGGGCCCTTCAGAGTGAACACTAACCTAAGCAGAACTTGCTCTTCTAGTTTCCAGGTGTGCCTAGAGCCAAGTGATTGATTGATTAATTGATTGCAGAATAGTTGGTTTACAATGTATTAATTACTGCTATATAGCAAAGTGATTCAATTATATGTATATATACATGCACACACACACACCCATACTTTCTTTTTTTCTAATGTTCTTTTCCATTATGGCTTATCCCAGGACATGGATATTGTTCTGTGTAGGACAGTAGGACCCTGTTGTTTCTGTTCTATATATAAAAGCTTATATCTGCTAACCCCAGCTTCCCACTCCATCCTTTCCCCAACCTTCCCCCTTCCCTCCAGCAGCCACTAAGTTGTTCTCTGTGTTCATGATTCTGTTTCTATTTCATAAATAGTAGTTCATTTGTGTCATATTTTGGGCTCCCCAGGTAAATGGTATTTGTCTTACTTAAGTTCTGACTTCACTTAGTATGATCATCTCCAGTTGCATTCATGTTGCTGCAAATGGCGTTACTGCATTCTTTTTTATGGCTGAGTAGTATTCCATTATTGGAGAAGGAAATGGCAACCCACTCCAGTATTCTTGCCTGGAGAATCCCATGGATGGAGGAGCCTGGTGGGCTACAGTCCATGGGGTCGCAAAGAGTCAGACATGACTGAGAGACTTCACTTTCACTTTCAGTATTCCGTTATATGTATGTACCACATCTTTATCTGTTCCTCTGTTGATGGGTATTTAGGTTGTTTCTGTGTCTGAGATATATGTCTTATTACATTAAGATCTTTCAGAAAGTTTATCTTGTTTACAAAGGGAAAAACACTTATCCAGATGGTTTCCTGGGAGAGCAGTCTAGGAACAGAGGTACATAGTCTTAGTACCTGTAACCACCTGAAGGATGGCAGCAGCAATATAAGTAGGAATGTGTCCGGTTTCTTGTTCATACCATAACTGGCTTCATGCAAAGTACTTATCTCACCTTATCTTATTTTGCAATGATCCTGAGGAAACACTTAGCACATTTCAAAGCATTTAGGACAACCCTATGGGGATTGGCCATTCCTAACCTTCTGAGAGATGAGGAAACTGAGGCTGGGTAGCTGAGATACTAGATAATTGCTCAAGGCCAAGGAGTAGTCCAGCTGGCATATACCCATTTGCACAATGGGTGCTCTGAAGCTCAACATACATCCTGTAATAAGGAACTAGACCTTTGGGTGCAGAAGAAGGAGCTTTTCCCTGGCTTTCACTTTGTCATTGATAAAGAACACTTAGAGACATTTTTTTATTTCTTCAATGATCTTTCTAGATGGGATTCTTTGCTGGACAGGCTACCTACAATTGGGACCACAGTAAATATTAGTCCCTAGAATGTCCTCTGAAAAAAGGAACAAAAGAGGGAGGAACAAAGGAACAAAAGAAGAGTGTTCCTCTTCTCATGCTATCTGAACAGAGTCTCCATGAAACTGAGACCTGGATCTTGGGTAGCTGTCCCAGATGCTCATTTTGGGGGGAGAATCACATCCCGGGACAGGCGAGTTTCTGGCTTGCTGCAGGCTGAGGGAAGAATCCTGGCGTGATGTACACCAGACCTCTGAGAAGACTGGCTGCCAGTGAGCTACCAGTCCACACACACCACGAACCTAGCAAAGCACGAAAATACAGCCCTCCCTGGCCTCTGTGGGAAGGTACAGGAGAGGGAGGTGGGGGTCTGGAAATTAAACTTTTCAATTTTTTAAATCAAGGTAGATCATAAGAAGGAAGGGCTTTTCCAAATTAGAACTAGTTGACCACTTCCACTGGGGTTCAGTGGCCCGGCATACAGCAGTGGTTTTCACACTTTGTGTTTTCAAACTGTGGGATCCTTTTAAAAAATAGTCTCATGTTTAATAAAAAGTCTAATTTGGATTGTAGCTACAGCTGCCGGATGAGGTACGGGAGCCTACCCCATTACCTGCTCCAGCCACAGTGCCTTCAGAGCTCCCTGAAGGTTTGTAAACTATCCTCTGGTATATTTGGGGGAGTTTATATTAACTCTGAATGTATTTTACAAGTGAAGACAAAATTTCAATTTAACCAAATGAATACATTGTCCCATAGATAACAGACTTTAAATTGGTGAATGCCAAATGAATGAAGTTTGTCTGACTTAGTGTATTTCAAGCATTATAGAATTTAAAAATGAAACTGTTTATAACAGAACTTCTCAGAGACAATAGGCAGACAATATAATGAACTGCAGTACCCCAGTTGTTAATATTTTACCAAATTTTTATCTGTCTTAACCTCCTTATTTTTCCTGGAATGTTTTAAAGATAATCTCAGACTCCGTATCCTTTCACCCATAAATATTTCAGTATGTATCTCTAAACCAGAGGACTTTAAAAAATTATATGCCATTATGACACAAAATCAATAGTAACTCTTCAATATACATAGTCGTAGCCTTTTAACCTTATACGTTAACCCAATCAGTGTTTGTCCAAATATATATCAAAAAATACTAGTTTTCTTCTGTGCTAACATGAAAATGTTACTATCCATTAGATATTAACAAATAATTTTTTTAGACAGAGGGTAGGTCATATTATTTTGAGGAACTTCTGGTTTAAATAAAGTTAACCAAATTATCCACTTGTAAGATTTATTAAAATCTTTACTATACTGAATTTTCATGTGACTCTCAAAGGGGGAAATACAGAAATTTTGGAATTTGACTACTGACAAATTTTTCATGGAACAGGAGACCGGACAAGTGTCCTGTGAAATCTATAGGAGGAGAAAGCCGATCTCAGTCCTGCCTGTGTGCTTAGTCGCCCAGTCATGTCTGACTCTTGTGACCCCACAGACTGTAGCCTGCCAGGTTCCTCTGTCCACGGGATTCTTCAGGCGAGTATCCTGGGGTGGGTTGCCATTTTCTTCTTCAGGGGATCTTCCTGACCCAGGGATTGAACCCAGGTCTCCTGCATTGCAATCAGACTCTTTATTGACTGAGCTATGAGGGATCTGAACCCCTGGGGTATAAATTCCTTACAGGTCTTCGTGTTTGTATTTTCTAGAGAGTTAAGGACCCAGCGTTGCTCGTGGGCAATGAATAAAGATGTTGAATGTACATCAATTGTCATATTACCAAACAATGAAGATGCTGCTCAGGAAGCATCTACACTTTAATTATGAAGAAAGACAAGTGCTGTTCTCAGAACTCAGGAACCACATTGTATGGTGCTACATTGAATATTTTGCCTATAAATTCAATTAGGTTCCTGTGACAGGCACATCCATGTGACCATGTTAAGTTCCTCTGTTTAAAAGTCACATGAGAAAACTTGGGCAGGGCCTGGAAAGATGAGTAGGAGAGAAGTCATTTGGAATATGACTGAATAACATGAATAAGGACACAGAAATCTGAAAAATTGTGGTGTGCTCAGGAACCAGTGAGGCCAGCCAGGTTTAGGAGCTCTGGGAAATGAGACCTGATAAGGAGAGTGGAGTGTGAGAATATTAAAGGACTTGACAGTCAATATGGAATATTATCCAGATGGCTTGATGATAAACTATTGGAGAGAAGATATCATATCTTTTGTGGCACCCTTCCAAATATTAATAGAGTATCTTAAATACAACAGGCTCAAATAAACAGATATTTACATATGGAATTCTATTGAACGGAATGAACCATGAACTGATACATTTCAGCATAAACTCATTGCTCAGCGTAACTAGCCTACCAGTTACTACAGACAAAACTCTAATAGTTCACAGGGTGAGTCTGTTTAGATGGGAGGAAGAAAGGAAAAGAAATATCAGATATGTGGGTCATTTAGGGGCAGAGGTTACCAAAACACAGGGCTCTGTAGTCAGGATGAAGGATGGAGTAGAACACGGAGTCCTGTTTTAAAGAGGGTTGGAATTTAAAGAAGGTTTAGATATGGCATTGGTGTCAATGTAATCTAGATGGATGCTCCTCTCAGGATAGTTTGTAGGCCAGTACAAGTCATTGAATCGTCTGTTTCTGAACAGAAATGAGATAAGTATTAAAACTGTGAGTAAGCCAGATGGCATGGCTGGACATCCAAGCAAGTGGTTATTTTCTAGTAATTAATTTTTATTGTATTGTACAAAAGTATTAGTTTAAAAAGTGTTGAGTGAAAAATGAGTCCTTCACGGCAGATGGTTTGAGAACTACAATCTAGATTATTCCTGAAAATGCCTTGAGGAATACATCTTCTCTTGCAGCCAGTTTTTTGTTCTGCATTAAAATAAGTGACTGTTTCTTTGTTGGAAAGCCAGATGGCTTGCATTTATAGGCCATCTTATTAGAGAATTCTGCATCCCATCCAAGGAGCTAAACCCAGCTTAGGGAGACTCATGCTTGGAGAGGCGCAAGAGAAGTGGGAGGGACTGAAGCTGCTCATCCCTTCTTCCCTGGTGTGTGTGGGGTATTCTCACTGAGTAGAATAACAGGAGGATTATTGGCCCTGTTCAAATTATTTTCTTTCTTTCCTTCCTTCCCATTTTCCTCCCTGGCCTCCTTGTACTGACCATGTATCAATGCATTTCCTGTCTTACAACTATACAGTGTGGCTCTGTCATATAGGTGACCACCCTTGTTCATACATGTAATTTTATTCTCTTCTGCTATTCTGCATTCTGACATGTTGCTTCTAACTAAAAAATGAGCTAAGCAGGAACTATACGATCATCGCATTTAGCAGATGAAGAAACTGAGGATGCAGAGAGGATTTGTGACTTACTGCATTCATACCCCTAGAACTCAGCTAGAACTCACATTTTCTCACCACCAGTGAAGTGATTGACTTCTGGCCATGATAGGAGGCAGATGAGCAGAGCCAAAGGCCTTCCAAAGTGTTTTTAAAATGTTAATAAAACAGCATGTGCAAAGGCCAGCATAGAAACTGGGAGAAGGTTTGTGCTCAATCAATGTTAGTTTCCTTTCTACAAGAAATGTCAGAAAGTAGCATGGAATGAAGGAAAGAGGTCATGCCTTTAAGCAAAACATGGCCCAGGCTCTTTAAAATCAAGAATTTCAGGGTTAGCATCCTACAAATCCTTTACGTCAACTTTCCCCCAAATCTTTTCCAATCCATGTTAACTAGCTTCCAATCTCTGTCACTTACTGTTTGACCTCCAGCTGTTTAATCTCTCTGATCCCCAGAGTTTTTCATCTAATAAAGAAGTTTGATACAATTTACTTTGTAGACAGGCTGTGAACTTTAAAGATAACATGCCTAGCACATAATGGACACTTGATAATTGGTACTATTGTGTTATGTGTACATCATTTTACACTGACTTTATCCAGCGTAAAACAGTCAAATCAACCAATAGATATTTAGTATCACCTTGACTGAGCTTTGTGTAGAATAGATCTGCTACCCTTAACTACCTATTTGTTAATTCAAAAGTCAGGCAAACAAGTCCAAGTGTCAACAATATGCAGCCACATGTAAAGTACAAATGCCTTTATGTATTCACTTAAAAATTATGTATCCTGCCCAAATTCCTCTTGTACGGCATGATATTCGAGGCCCGCAAGGGTGATTTATTACAGTCTGGCAGCACTGCTTCTTCAATGCTGAATACGCTGGAGGAAGATTAAGAGGGAAGACGGAACCATTTGACAGTATAATTACACATAAAACTTTTAATGTTATTGTGTATGTATCAAAGATATTGTATCAAAATTTAAAGATATAAATATTTTAAATTTTGAAAATGAGAATGCTTTCTGTTGGTGGAAAAGGAAAAGGGAAATTTAATAATATGCCATTCAAACTTGCTTTAAATAATTATGTTATTTCAGATCTACAAGATAAACAGTCCACACCACAGAATAGGGCATGGGCTATAATTTAATAAACACATGTCCCACAAGAGTGATGAAGAATATGGCCGAAGGCTGAAATTGGATGCATACATGATCTGGGGGTGTAACTTCATTTGTAAAATGAATCACAGTCTAAACTTGGACTCAGTCAACTTATTGAAATCATACTCTCACACGAAATGTTGTTTTTCCTATAGGGGCACTTTTCCCAGCTTATTTTTAGTTGAATTCTTTTGAACAAAGCACTCCAGTGTTCACCAAGGGCCAGCTAAGGACACTTTTTAGGAACGTTCTCTCCATAGTTGACTCTCTGACCCACCTCCAAAGCTTCTCTGACTTTACTGACTCCAACTCCCCCTCTCTTACTCCCTTCAAATGAACTGCAGAAAACAAACATTATGGGGATTTTCAAAATCTGTGTCCATGGATTCTGTAATCTCTCTTTTCCCCCAAGCAAGAGGCCATGTAGTGTGGCAGGAGAAATATAGGAGCAGGCTCATAGGAAAGTAGATTGTAAGTCTGGCATGGCTATTAATGATCTGAGAACCTTGGGTCAAGTCATTTCATTTGTTTTGACCTCAGTTTTTTTTTTCATCTGTATAGAGTGGAATGAACCAGGGAATCTTAAACCAAGAAATTCAAGCAAAACATTTAGTGCTGCAAATTTTCTGGCTTTGTTCAGTCAGTGAAATCTATAGAGCAAGCTCCTCTTCCAGCTCCACTACTTATCAACTACGTGATCATAGACAAATTCATCTGTCCTTTAACATCAGTCTCCATATCTATAAAGTGTTTTCCTAAAAGGACTTGCTGTAATGATTAGATGAGCTGAAGAGCTGAAGAGCTCCTGAAGTCAGCTCTTATCTGAAGGGCTGACTCAGCACAGTGGTTGCCTCAGAGTAGATATTCTTTAAAAGTTATCCATTATTTGGCTTTCAAGAACTTAATTTTGATTCATTTTGCTAAGAGAGCAATAGATGCTGGTAGTTACACAGAAGACATTTATTTCCAGAAATCCATTTCTCATATCAACTTTCCTTTTGGGTCCCACCCAGCCTTTTACTGCTCAAGGAAAGCCAAGCAAAGAACATTCAACCCCTGCCTCCCCTCCCTACTCCATCCCTCCTCGGCAAAGGGCCACCTTGGAGTAGTGCCACTTCCTGGAGACACATTTCAGGGTTTCTTCCTGGCAGTTGTCTCACTTCCTTCTTTTGTTTAGTCTTTTTGGGTTCTAAATTTAAAGGATGAGTGTCTTCATTAAATTGTAGATTAAATTCTGGAGTCAAGTTAAACTTACGTGTATTCTACCTTAGTGCTTTCAGGTGGAAACTGGATGGGGCTGTCATCTTGGCTGGCACCTGCCTGTGTGTGACTTTGGACAAGATGCCTTATCCCTCTCATCCTCGGATGAAAAGGGCACATATAGCATAGAGTTGATGTGAAAAGTGTATGAATTGTTACTTCTGACAGTGTTAGCACACAGTAAGCAGTATATACATTGTAGCTATTATTTCTACTGATTAGATTCCTGAGAGAGAGAAGGTATCAAAGAATGAGCTCCAGGTGTATGTACCTCTTATCCAAGATTATACAGCAAGTAGACTGGGGTGAAAAGGCTGAGATTAAAGAAAAATGCCTTTTGGATAAATATTAAGAGTGAAAAGGACATACCACAGTTCTACATAGAACAGAAGTGAAGAAACATTGATCGAATGAAGAACTTTTTACTGTTTCCTGAAGTTCCCACTACATGCCAGTCATGCTCATCCATTACCTCATCTAATCCTCACAATAGCTGTCCCTGAAAGTATCAAGAGTCCCATTTTACTGACATGTACATTGAGGCCCAGGGAGCTTAGTAGCTTGCCCAAGGTCACACAGCTAGTAAGTAGCAGAACTGGGATTTGAATCTGCATTTGACTGACTTCAGAATCTTTGTTTATTCAGGATGTCCTGTTGCCTTGCAGTTGGGATGGGACAGGGGTAGGGAGAAATCTGAGGAATAGGAAAGGTACATCCAGGAAATCTTTTCTTTTTATTATTATTATTTTTGACCAAAAATTTATGTGTGTCATTTTATAGCCTCAGATATTTTTCCTTATGAACCTTAGATGTACTGCTATCATCTCCCAAAATGCTTCACCATAAAGAAAATTTCTTAAGGATGTGGGAAGCTTGGTAATATTTTCCCCTTGTTTGACAGTAATTTAAAGATTTTGTTTTCCATGTAGAGGGAGGTTAAAGGATATTAGCTGCTAGAAACTGACCCATTTAACATAATTTTTCCCAAAGGTCATTGTTATTCTTAAGTGAATATTAATTCAAGACATAAAAGTTTTCAAGGTGGCATGACAAAATTACTCATAGATACTCTAGAAATAGTTAAAGAGCTCAGGATTAGTCATTTTTTTCCAAAGCAGTTTCTTATTTATCTTCTTTTTAAAGCTGAAACCTTAACAAACCCAACTATTGTCGAAATGCATAGGTTTTCTTTTTTGCTGGAGTGATTATTCTTGAAAGAAAATGAGTCTTTTAAGAGCGAGGCTATAAAAACAGTGAAAAGGAAGGGGAAAAAACCATCAGAAAAACTTATTGAAAAACCCTAAAAGGATCAAAGAGTAACTTTCTGGTCTGGCTGTAGCAATGTTTTTATGATGAATTTGACATCCAACCTTACTGTCCTCCTTAACCAAAGACGTTCAACTTTTTATTGTATTAATTTCAAATTTATACGTGCATAAAGAAATAACCTACTTTCTTGGGAACATGTTCCATTCTAGATTATAAATAACACACCGAATCAGTTATTTTCAAGCATATTTTTGTTCTCTAACTTTGTTTTGAGTATCAAACCAAAAGACGGTCCCTTCAAACAACACAGAACTTTTTATTTGTCTTTTAATAAAACCACTCTTCTTTTTTATCACACTTTCATTAAACATTTTATGAATGTACTAAAAAATATTGAAGCCAGCATTAAAATGCTCCCCTCTCATAGCAGAATTACACTTTTCATTCTTCTCTTCATGTCACGGAACATTCCAGCCAGACTGAAATGTGGGCTTTGTGGGCCCCTCAGGGTCTCCATGTGGAATCAGTGAGAAAAGCACCAAACAGGAATATAAAAATAAAACCAAAAAACTGGGTGAAGTTTTGCTATAGCTTCTTCCATGAAAATCATCTTAAAACTTTAAAGTGTCACTCAAGTCATTAATTTATTCATTTGTTTAAATAAGTTTACAAATGTTTATCAAGGGCTTGCCATATGCCAGACGCTATTATAGATACTGTGATATAACAGTGAGCAAATAAGTTACAAATCTCTGCCCACAAAGCTTACATTATAGAGAGAAGAGGCAGATAAGTAAGTAAAATGCACAGTTATTTGCAGAAGAGACTTAGTACAGAGAAGAATATACAGAGGAAGGAGGTCAGATGAGTGCTGGTGTGGGTTGGGGATTGCTTCTTCAAATGAAGACTGACAGACAAAGTGATTTGAGAAAAAGACCTGGAGGAGGCAAAGGAGGAAGAAATGTGAACATCTGGAGGAAGGCCTTTCCAGGAGCGTGAACAGTGGGTGCAGATGCCCTGAGGGAGAAATGTGCTTAATAAGCTCAAGGAACAGCACAGAGCCTTATGTTGTGACAGTATCTTTCAAGTTGTTGCTTTTTTTTTTTTTTGGATTTTTGAAAACTTTTTTTTATTATAAATTAAAATGTACACAGAAGTAAACTAGAACACTGAATCCCCATGTGCCCTTCACCCAACTTCAAAAACCATCAACTCATGGTTTTATCAACTACATCCAGCCATTTGCTGTTCCCCTCCTGCTACTGCTACTACTAACACTATTGGATTATTTTGAAGCAAATCCCAAGAGGAATATAATTTCCATCAGGAATTATTCAGTTGGGGTTTCTAAAATTGAGGACTCTTTATAGAAATATAATCATAGTATCATTATTACAACTAAAATAACAGTAGTTTCTTTATATTTTCTTTTTTATTTTCAATTTATTTTTATTTATTTATTTATTTATTTACAATATTGTGGTGGTTTTTGCCATACATTGACATGAGTCAGCCATGGATTTACATGTATTCCCCATCCCAATCCCTCCTCCCGCCTCTCTCCCCACCCCATCCCTCTGGGTCTTCCCAGTGGACCAGCCCTGAGCACTTGTCTCATGCATCCAACCTGGGCTGGTGATCTGTTTCACCCTTGATAATATACATGTTTCGATGCTGTTCTCTCAAAACATCCCACCCTCGCCTTCTCCCACAGAGTCCAAAAGTCTGTTCTGTACATCTGTGTCTCTTTTTCTGTTTTGCATATAGCTTTATTGTTACCATCTTTCTAAATTCCATATATATGTGTTAGTATACTGTATTGGTCTTTATCTTTCTGGCTTACTTCACTCTGTATAAGGGGCTCCAGTTTCATCCATCTCATTAGAACTGATTCAAATGAATTCTTTTTAATGGCTGAGTAATATTCCATGGTGTATATGTACCACAGCTTCCTTATCCGTTCGCCTGCTGATGGGCATCTAGGTTGCTTCCATGTCCTGGCAATTATAAACAGTGCTGTGATGAACATTGGGGTGCACGTGTCTCTTTCAGATCTGGTTTCCTCGGTGTGTATGCCCAGAAGTGGGATTGCTGGGTCATATGGCAGTTCTATTTCCAGTTTTTTAAGGAATCTCCACACTGTTCTCCATAGCTGCTGTACTAGTTTGCATTCCCACCTATATTTTCTTATATTCAATCAATGTTCCAATTTCTTTGACCATCCATAAATTATTTGCTACAGATTGTTAAAGATCTGAATAAAGTTTATACATGATAATTCTTTGATTTTTCTTTTGATTTTATTTTATCTCCTTTTTTCACTGTAATTTATTTGTTGGTGAACTGAAGTTATATTCTTGTAGAGATTCTCACAATCTGTATTTTCTGGATTGCATCCCCGTTATTTTTCCCCGTTGTCATTTCCCCCGTTATTTTCTCTTTTTCACTTATTTCTTATAAATTAGTAATTAGAGCTATAGCTTTTTACTTAACACAGATTTGATTGTTTTTTCGTCAAGAATCATCAAGATCATCAGTGGCTGTTAACATCAAACAAAGCAGGCAATCAGAAAGTATGTCCCTCACAATGAAAGAACATACCACCATCTATGATATATGTATTCTTGATCAAGTTGTTTTAAGATGAGACAGAGGGGTAAGGGTGGAATTACAGACACTAAATAGGAAACTGTTGAATGCTGTAGGTGAAAAGTAATGATGGTGATAGCAGAGGAGGTGATGAAAAGAATAAAGTTCTATAAATCGTGCTAAATTGTGATATTTCTTTTGTCTCGGAAAGTAAATGTCTAAATGAGACAACTATTGTTCAACATCTGTTTCTAACAAAGTTTATAATCTTTTCTTTTGTAACAATTGACTTATCAGAGGCTTTTAAAAATAGCTCTTTGTATTTCTATATCAAATTTGACTCTTTCCACAAAAAAAATTATCCTGGGATTTTGATTGGGATAGCATTGCATATATAGATCAGGATGAACAAAAATGACATATTTAAATATTGAGTCCTCATATATCATGCACCTGATACATTCTTCCATTTATTTTGATCTCTATAACATTTCTCAGTAATGTCTTATAATTCTCTATGTGTAGGTACTGGACATCTTTATTCAATATATATTCTTAGTTTTCAGGTTTTTTTCATTCTATTTTTAAATCATTTTTTGCCTGGTATGTAGAAATCCAATTGGTTTCTATATGCTAATCTTATGTTTAATGACTGCTAAATTATCAGCATATCTGAAGAACCTTTTAAATTTTATGCATATGAAATTATGTCTCCTGGAAATATGACAGTTTTATTTCTATCTCTCCATACCTCATAGAATTGACTAGAACCTCCTGTGCCATGATGGATAGAAATAGGGGTGGAGGGCCTCATTGTCAGGTATTAATAGATATCTCTCAGTAATTCACCATTAAATACAGTACTTACAGTAAGTTTTATCTTTTAGAGATTCTCTTTCCAAATTAAGATAATTCCCTTCTATCCCCAATGTGCTAAGAGTTCTTGATGTGATTGGGTATTGCTCTTTATCAATCACACTTTCTGCATTTATTGAGTTAATCATATGATTTTCCTCTCCTTTATTATGTGAACATGGTGAATTATATTGATTGTCAAGTGTTGAACCAACCTTATACTCATAGACCAATTCTAACTTAGTTTTCGTTCAATGACTAATAATTTTAAGGTTTATGTATCTGTATTCATGAAAGAAAATGGTTTTCTCTTTTTGTAATGTCCTTGTCAGATTTTGTATCAAAGTTAAAACAACCACATAAAGTATATTTCAAAGTTTCCATTTTCTGTTTTTGAAGAGAACAGTTTGTATAAAATTTGTGTTATTTCTACTACAAGAATTTGGAGAGATTCAACAGTGAGGCCCACTGGGTGTAGTGTTCTCTTGGAGGAAGGTTGCTAACTATAGTCAATCTTTTTTTCAGATATAGGACTATTCAGATTTTCTATCTCTTCTTGGTCAGATTTAGTGATTTGTGTATTGAAAAGAAACTGTGCATTTCATTTGAATTTTCAAAATTATTGAAATAATGTTTGCAATACCTTCTTATCTTTCTAAGGTCTATAGGATTTGAAATTATAAACCCCCTATTATTTCTGTTACTGGTAATTTATATATTCTCTGTTATACTGATACTTAGTTTATTTAGGAAATAGTTCTAAAATTTTCCTTTTTTTTTTTTTTTTTGGTACCATGTTCTACATTTGTTCTCTGTTGCATTCTTTCTTCTCTGTATTACTTTCTTCTTTTAATTTATTTGGCTTTAAAACACTCTTTCTAAAATCTGTAGATAAGCACTTAGAGACCTCACTTTCAGCCTCTTCTCTGTTTAAAGAGACAAATTTCCAAATAGGAAAAGGAGTACGTCAAGGCTGTATATTGTCACCCTGCTTGTTTAACTTATATACAGAGTACATCATGAGAAACTCTGGGCTGGAAGAAGCACAAGGTAGAATCAAGCTTGCTGGGAGAAATATCAATAACCTCAGATATGCAGATGACACCACCCTTATGGCAGAAAGTGAAGATGAACTAAAAAGCCTCTTGAAAGTGAAAGAGGAGAGTGAAAAAGCTGGCTTAAAGCTCAACATTCAGAAAACTAAGATCATGGCATCTGGTCCCATCACCTCATGGGAAATAGATGGGGAGACAGTGGAAACAGTGGCAGACTTTATTTTTGGGGGCTCCAAAATCACTGCAGATGTTGACTGCAGCCATGAAATTAAAAGACGCTTACTCCTTGGAAGGAAACTTATGACCAACCTAGACAGCATATTAAAAAGCAGAGACATTACTTTGCCAACAAAGGTCCATCTAGTCAAGGCTACGGTTTTTCCAGTGGTCATGTATGGATGTGAGAGTTGGACTGTGAAGAAAGCTGAGTGCCGAAAAATTGATGTTTTTGAACTGTGGTGTTGGAGAAGATTCTTGAGAGTCCCTTGGACTGCAAGGAGATCCAACCAGTCCATCCTAAAGGAGATTGGTCCTTGGTGTTCATTGTAATGATGCTAAAGCTGAAACTCCAATACTTTGGCCACCTGATGGGAAGAACTGACTCACTGGAAAAGACCCTGATGTTGGGAGGGATTGGGGGCAGGAGGAGAAGGGGACGACAGAGGATGGGATGGCTGGATGGCATCACCGACTCGATGGGCATGGGTTTGGGTAGACGCCGGGAGTTGGTGATGGACAGAGAGGCCTGGCGTGCTGCAATGCATGGGGTCACAAAGAGTCGGACACGACTGAGTGACTGAACTGAAGCAGCTGTCGCTGCGTCACACAAATCTTGATGTATCATGTTTTCATAACTTGGGGTTCAAAGTTGTTTTTATTTCATTGTGATTTCTTGTTTGATCTATGTATGTTTTAAACTATTTTGATTATTTCTCATATTTGTGCATTCTCCAATTATCTCTTGGGTATTAATTTTAGCTTTATTCCACTCTAGCTGGACAATGCACTCTGTAACACCAGTGTTTTGAAATTTGTTAAGATTTGCTTTATGGCCCAGAGTCTTGTTAATTTTGGTAAATATTCCATATGCTTTTGAAAAAAAATGTAGTTTTGAATGCAGAGTTCTATATAGGTCAAGTGTATTAATCATGTTGTTCATACCTATTCTGTGATTTTTTTGTTTGTTTTACTCTGCTTATTACTTACAGAAAAAGGTGTGTTAAAACTTTCACCTGTAATTGTTGAATTTTTTTTCTCATTTTATTTCTGCCAAATTTTGTTCTATGTATTTGGAAGTTATTTTATTAAACACAAACACTTTTGTTTATATTCAGCTTCCTATTAATAGACTATTATATAATTATGATAAAATATCCCTGTTTTATCCCTAGTGATACTTCCTGCCTTTCTGCCTTTTCCAATAGTGATATAACTATAACAGCTTTTGATTCAGTTTTTCTTTGTATATTTTTTCCATTATTTTACTTTTGAACTTTGTTTCCTTATATTTAATGTTTGTCCCTTTAAGCAGCCTAAAGTTATTTTTAAATCCTATTTGATTTTCTTTTTAAAAATTATAGTGTTAAATATATTTACATTTAGTGCAATTACTATGTTTGGATTTAGATCTGTAACCCAGTTTGTCATCTCTTTCTTTCTGTTATACTAGACTCATTTTTTTTTCCCTCTACCGGCTTCTTTTAAGGTAGCAGTTACTGTAATTTTTTTATTGTTCTCTCAGTGTTTATCCTAAGACATTACTGCAAATATCTTTGGCATATTAAATTCTATTTTAAATTATTTCTGTCACTACCTTAGAAATGTAAACATCTTACATCACTCAAATACCTTCTGTCCTTCTGAGTTTTGTGTGTTTCATTGTCATATATTTTAAATACATACATATGTATATATGTATGCATGTTAAGCTCCACAAAACATGATTAATATTCTTGTGTACAATCAGTATACATGTAGATTTTCCCCTAACGTTTATCTTTGCTCTTATTATTCATTTCTGCCAACATTTCAGTGCTTCCATCAGGGATCATTTTATTTTAGCCTAAAGAAAGGCATTTCCTTTAGTATAGGTCTGCTGGTGATGAAATCTCTATTTTAGTCTGAGAGCATCTCATTTTTTTCTCTTTCCTTTTTGAAGAATTACCATGAGATATACAAATCTAGATTGGCGTAGTTTCAATTTTTTTCCTTGCAGTTTGAAAATATTCTATTATCTTATGGCTTCGTGTATTTCTGTTGAGAATTTAGCTATCTGACTTTTGTTCCTTTTTTTCTTGGAAAGCTCTTGATGTGCCAGGTACTTTTTTTTTTCTTCTCATCTGTAACATTTGCAATATCTCTTCAGTTTGTGACAATGTTTTTTCATCTGTTTTGGAAAGCTCTCAGCCATCATCTCTTCGAGTATTACTTTTGCCCTATTATCTTTCTTCTCTAGGATTCCAATTGTATGTAACTATATTTTTTGCCATGTTCTTGATATGCATTAAACTTTTAAAACATATATATTTTCCATTACTTCTCTCTGATTCAGCTTGAATATTTTCTTCTGATATAAATTCTAGTTTAGTTATATTTTCTTTAGTTTTGTCTAATCTGCTCTTCAACCTGTCTTAAGGTGTAACTTCACTTATATTTTTCTTTATTAGTTCCCATTTAATTATTTTTATCATTTCCATTTCTCTTCTGAAATCTATCTTTTTATTTTTGAGTTATAGTCATCACAGTCCTTTAATGGCTGAGTCTGATAATAATGGGGCTTCTTGGATGGCTCAATGATAAAGAATCTGCCTGCAGGAGATGCAGGAGACTTGGATTTGATCCTTGAGTCAGAAAGATCCCCTTGAGGAAGAAATGGAAACCCATTCCAGTATTGTTGCCTAAAGAGGCCCAGGAACAGAGGAGCCTGGCACGCTACAGTCCGTAGTGTTGCAAACACTCAGACAAAACTGAGCATGTGTGCACCCACGCTGATAATATTATATGGATCCTGTATAGGACTCTTTATGTTTTCTGCTTTTCATCTTGTATTTTTGGCATTTATTTTGTCTCTTGGATATTGGTTAATTTTTTACTGAATCTTGACTATGGGGCATGAAAAATTTTTGAGGTGATATCTTCCTTCAATTCTTGGGCACTCAGCTTTCTTTATAGTCCAACTCTCACATCTATACATGACTACTGGAAAAACCATAACTTTGACTAGATGGACCTTTGTCAGCAAAGTAATGTCTCTGCTTTTTAATATGCTGTTTAGGTTGGTCATAGCTTTTCTTCCAAGAAGCAAGTGTCTTTTAATTTCATGGCTGCACTCACCATCTCCAGTGATTTTGGAGCCCCAAAATAAAGTCTGTCACTGTTTCCATTGTTTCCCCATCTATTTGAAGTGACGGAATCAGATGCCATGATCGTAGTTTTCTGAATGTTGAGCTTTTAGCCAGCTTTTTCACCCTCCTCTTTCACTTTCATCAAGAGGCCCTTTAGTTCTTCTTCACTTTCTGCCATAAGGGTGGTGTCATCTGCATATCTGAGGTTATTGATATTTCTCCCGGCAATCTTGACTCCAGCTTGTGCTTTGTCCAGCCCGACATTTTGCATGATGTACTCTGCATATAAGTTAAATAAGCATGGTGACAATATACAACCTTTCCTAATTTGGAACCAGTCTGTTGTTCCATGTCTAGTTCTAACTGTTGCTTCTTGACGTGCATACAGATTTCTCAGGAGGCAGGTAAGGTAATCTGGTGTTCCCATCTCTAGAAGAATTTTCCACGGTTTGTTGTGATCCACACAGTCAAAGGCTTTGGCATAGTCGATAAAGAAGAAATAGTTATTTCTCTGGAATTCTCTTGCTTTATTGATGTTCCAGCAGATGTTGGCAGTTTGATCTCTGGTTCTTCTGCCTTACCTAAATCCAGCTTGAACATCTGAAAGTTGATGGTTCACGTACTGTTGAAGCCTGGCTTGGAGAATTTTGAGCATTACTTTACTGGTGTGTGAGATGAGTGCAATTCTGTGGTAATTTGAATATTCTTTGGCATTGCTTTTCTTTGGGATTGAAATGAAAACTGACTTTTTCCAGTCCTGTGACCACTGCTGAGTTTTCCAAATTTGCTGGCATATTGAGTGCAGCACTTTCACAGCATCAAATTTTAGCATTTAAAATAGCTCAACTGGAATTCCATCACCTCCACTAGCTTTGTTCGTAGTGATGCTCCCTAAGGCCTACTTGACTTTGCATTCCAGGATGTCTGGCTCTAGGTGAGTGGTCACACCATCACAGTTGTCTGTGTCATGAAGTTCTTTTTTTTTTTGTATAGTTCATCTGTGTATTCTTGCCACTTCTTAATATCTTCTGCTTCTATTAGCTCCATACCATTTCTGACCTTTATTGTGCCCATCTTTGCATGAAATGTTCCCTTGGTATCTCTAATTTTCTTTAAGAGATCTCTAGTCTTTCGCATTTTATTGTTTTTCTCTATTTCTTTGCATTGATCACTGAGGAAGGCTTTCTTATCTCTTCTTCCTATTCTATGGAACTCTGCATTCAAATGGGTATATCTTTCCTTTTCTCCTTTGCCTTCTCTTCTCTTCTTTTCTCAGCTATTTGTAAGGCCTCATCAGACAACCATTTTGCCTTTTTGCCTTTCTTTTTCTTGGGCCTGGTCTTGTTCCCTGCCTCCTGTACAATGTCATGAACCTCCATCCATAGTTCTTTAGGCACTCTGTCTATCAGATCTAATCCCTTGAATCTGTTTGTCACTTCCACTGTATAATCATAAGGGATTTGATTTAGGTCATACCTGAATGGTCTCTCGTTTTTCCCCACTTTCTTCAATTTATTTCTGAATTTGACAATACGGCGTTCATGATCTGAGCCACAGTCTGCTCCTGGTCTTGTTTTTGCTGACTGTATAGAGCTTCTCCATCTTTGGCTGCAAAGGATATAATCAATTTTATTTTGGTGTTGACCATCTTGTGATGTCCATGTGCTTTTGAACTGTGGTGTTGGAGAAGACTCTTGAGAGTCCCTTTGACTGCAAGGAGATCCAACTAGTCCATCCTAAAGGAAATCAGTCCTGAGTGTTTATTGGAAGGACTGATGCTGAAGCTGAAACTCCAATACTTTGGCCACCTGATGTGAAGAACTGACTCGTTGAAAAAGACCCTGATTTTGGGAAAGATTGAAGGCAGGTGGAGAAGGGGATGACAGAGGATGAGACGGTATCACCGACTCGATGGACATGAGTTTGAGCAAGCTCCGGGTGTTGGATGAATAGGGAAGTCTGGCATACTGCAGTCCATGGGGTTGCAAAGAGTCGGACATGACTGAGCGACTGAACTGAACTTCTACAAAACTGGAAGGCAGTTAGTGTTGGGCAGCTTACCTTAATGCCATCGCAGATTGAAATAGTTGGTGGTAGGCGTTTATGATCCCATTTAAAAATGTAGGATGTTACTAAGACTTCTTCTTGGTAGACCCTGAACTCCGATTTCTTACCCTGAGTCCCATTAAGACTTCTAGAAACTCTATATAGCCTTTCAGCTACTTCTTAAAAACTGACAAGTGCCTCAGGGGAAAACTGCATATGTGTGAAGTTTATCTAGGACCTTCGCTTTCCCCTGGGAGCTTGGTTCTTGAAAGCTCTGCTAATTTGGTAAACTTTCTGATACCTTTAAACAAATGTTTTTAAGACAGATTCTGTGTTTTATAATTGTTTTTGGCAGGAGTTTTGGTCTGCAGGAAGCTTACCTACCATGATTGGTAGGTGGTGATTACCACACATTTTGGTTTTCTTTTCTTTGACATGCTAATGATTATTTTCTGTTTCCCTCGATGGTTTCTTTCATTTTGTCATTCTTCACTTTGTCGTCCTTCTTTCAAATCTAATTTATCAAGACTCTGTCTTAGAATCTGTGGGGTTTTTTTTAGTCTTATAGTGAATTCATTTGCCCAAATGAGTCTCAAATCTGTTTATGTAAGACATGTTTTGGGTTTAATCACTTTGTATGTCTACTTATCTTTCTCTCAAAAACAGTCTGTTGATGAAGAATGGGACCTTGGAGTCATGTGAAATGGAGCCAGATCTTGACTTCATCAAGTCGCCAGCTTGATCTTTTTGGTCAAGCCATTTAACCTCTTAAAAAATCTCAGTTTCCCATAAAAAATATGAAAATTATATCAATAGGAATATTATGAGGATTAAATAAAGTCATATATATAGAGGTACTTGACATAGGCCAGACACAGGGTAAGCATTTAAAAATGTGAACTATTATTATTCGGGATCCTACTGAAAGTGAGGTACAGAGCTTGATATTAGGAATTCAAAAATATAATGTCTGTTTTTAGTCTGATACCTCCCCTTCTCTACTGGAGGTGTTTCTATTAGCGTGTCTCAATAATTCTTAAACTAAATAGTAAAAACTGAAGTCTATGCTTTCTTAACACAGAGTCAATCATTCCCAGTATTACCAGTGGCATCTTCATATATTCAGCTGTCAAATATAACAAACATTAATTTTGCACTTCCCCTAACCCTCTATTGTAACCATTACTGTCTCTAACTGGTTACTTTTCTCTAATGTTTTTGCTTCTTCTGTTTATTTCTTCTTCCTACACTTTTTATCCTAAGACTGAGCCTTTCTCATCCCATGCCTAGATAACTTTAGCTGTTTTTATTTATTCAGGGTTTTGCCCATTTACCGAATTAGATCCTGTACTCCAGTATAAAAATCATCTTCTTGTAACACAATTCCATAAATAAAACACAATTCCAACAAATCAGTTCCTGCTTATCTCTACAGAATTTCCCTGTAATGTTCATAATATCAGATCCCAGTTCCTTAGGTTGGTGTGTAAAGTACTATATTAAAGTCCTACCCACTGGCTTTCTCCACTTCTTTCTCTCCAAGATTAGTTCTCTTTAGTGAAAGGAAAACTCCGAGTAAGGCAGTAGCAATCTGATCTGGGTGTACCTAGCACCCAAATCTTGGTCCCTACTCATGGTTCTTCAGTAAGAGAAACCAGATGTTCCTGGAGAAGTGTTTGATTCCAGGGCTAAGGAAGAAATGTTCAAGATGAACCTGGAACGCCTTGTAGTGCCAGAAAGCAAGGAAATGCTTTAAAAAGTGAGGCTTGTCCCAAGGACACAGGACCCAGTGGCCAAAGGTGGAAGATTTAAGCTAAAGAACAAGTAATAATTATACTGGGTTTAACCATAGACTAAAGTAAACATCCACGATCCACACTTATATACATATATAATCGAATAAGCAAATAAACAAATAATGCAGGAGAAGAAACAGCTGTTCCTCACAGTAGAATTTCATAACAGAAATTGAATGATAATAGAATTGAAAAATGTAGAAGAAAAGAGAGAGATAGAAGATCATTATTAGACAAACACTGTACTACCACTAAGTGTTGATCCACCAAAAGTACTAAAGTTAGGAGGAAATTATTTGAGGGGAACAGGATTTGCATAAACTCAAGAAATCTTCTGCCAAATGGGTAAGATGCACTGGTAGCATGAAGCCCAGGATACAGTGCACTGGAAGGACACAGACACTCTTGTTGTGATATTCCAGCCAAACGCGTAACCTCATTCCCGTCATGGGGAATGTTGAACAGAGGCAACCTGGGGACGTTCTACAAAATAACTGATGAGTACTTTTTGAAAGTGTCAACATCATCAAAGACCATGCAATACCGAAGAACTCTTAGGTACCAGAGGAGAATTGGCAGCTAACTGCCATGTGGGATCCTTGATAGGATCCTGGGAAAAGCACACTGGTAGGAAAGTTGGAATTTCGAATAAGATCCCCAGTTTAGTTAGTAACCCTGTGCCACAGGGTTAACTTCTTATTCTTGATTGTTGCCATGTGGTTTTGTAAGATGTTAGTATTAGAGAAGGGGTGTTAAGGGACATAAAAGAACTATTTTTACTGCCTGTAAGTTTAAAATTAGTTCAAATAAAATTTTTTTTTTTAATTTTTTATTAGTTGGAGGCTAATTACTTCACAACATTTCAGTGGGTTTTGTCATACATTGATATGAATCAGCCATAGATTTACACGTATTCCCCATCCCGATTTCCCCCTCCCACCTCCCTCTCCACCCAATTCCTCTGTGTCTTCCCAGTGCACCAGGCCCGAGCACTTGTCTCATGCATCCCACCTGGGCTGGGGATCTGTTTCACCATAGATAGTATACATGCTGTTCTTTTGAAATATCCCACCCTCACATTCTCCCACAGAGTTCAATAGTCTGTTCTGTATTTCTGTGTCTCTTTTTCTGTTTTGCATATAGGGTTATCGTTACCATCTTTCTAAATTCCATATATATGTGTTAGTATGCTGTAATGTTCTTTATCTTTCTGGCTTACTTCACTCTGTATAAGGGGCTCCAGTTTCATCCATCTCATTAGGACTGGTTCAAATGAATTCTTTTTAACGGCTGAGTAATATTGCATGGTGTATATGTACCACAGCTTCCTTATCCATTCATCTGCTGATGGGCATCTAGGTTGCTTCCATGTCCTGGCTATTATAAACAGTGCTGCAATGAACATTGGGGTGCACGTGTCTCTTTCAGATCTGGTTTCCTCAGTGTGTATGCCCAGAAGTGGGATTGAAATGGATTAAAGATCTAAATGTAAGACCAGAAACTATAAAACTCCTAGAGGAGAACATAGGCAAAACACTCTCCGACATAAATCACAGCAAGATCCTCTATGACCCACCTCCCAGAATATTGGAAATAAAAGCAAAACTAAACAAATGGGACCTAATGAAACTTAAAAGCTTTTGCACTACAAAGGAAACTATAAGTAAGGTGGAAAGACAGCCCTCAGATTGGGAGAAAATAATAGCAAATGAAGAAACAGACAAAGGATTAATCTCAAAAATATACAAGCAACTCCTGAAGCTCAATTCCAGAAAAATAAATGACCCAATTCAAAAATGGGCCAAAGAACTAAACAAATAAAATATTTTTTAAAATAAAAGTTTGATCTATCTTCAGTCTTCCACATGATTATTCACCTTCACATCTGTGCTCCCTTATCCAGGAATGTGCTCACCCTTCTTCATCCATCTCTCCAGAGCCAAAATCCATATTAACACAGCTTCTTTATTTTTTTTCAATTTTTATTGTGATATAGTTGCATTACAATGCTGTGTTAGCTTCTTCTGTACAGCAAAGTGAATAAGCTATATTATATGTGTGTGTGTGTATATATATATATATATATATATATATCCACTGATTTTTAGATTTTCTTCCCATTTAGGTCACCACAGAGCATTGAGTAGAGTTCCTTGTTATATACAGTAGATTCTCATTAGCTATCTATTATATATAGAGAGATACATATGTATCTGTCCAGTCTCCCAATGCATTCCCCTCCTTATCCCCTGGTAAGTTTGTTATCTACATTCAATTCTCTATTTCTGCTTTACAAATAAGTGCATCTGTACCATTTTTCTAGATCTCACATATAAACAGTGTTATACAGTACTTGCTTTTCTCTCTCTGACTTACTTCATTGTGGATGACAATCTCTAGGTCCATCCACGTTTCTGCCAATGGGCACTATTAACGTGGCTTCTTTAAACACTATACAGAATGACTAGCACATCAGCTTTTGTGTCAGACCGCCTTCAGCTTAAATCATGACCCAGTCTGTCACTAGCTAGGAACTTCAGGTATATTGTCTTGGCTTTCTAGTCCTTGGTTTCCTCATGTTTAAATGGGAGCAAACATAATACTTCGTTAAAAGATGGCTGTGAAGATCAGATAAGACACAGCTTGTGCTGCACAGAGCGTGAGGGCTTGCACATAGTAGGTATTCAAAGTTAGGACTTTTAGTGCTGATAGAATTTCCTTTATAGCATGTCTCTGATTAATCTGTAAAACCTCCTCTGTGTTCCCTCAGTATATACCAATTCATTTCATACCATTTAAATTTGTATTTGATATTTAATAAGCTGCTCTTAAGTTTAGATAATTTCCTCAATTAAATTATAAAACCATCTGATGCAGAAAGAGTCTTCTTTTTTTTTTTTTTGAAAGAGTCTTCTTTTATCGTGCCCCAACTGCGTAATTCAGTATTCTGCACACAACACAAGATGAATGTTCACTGACTGACTGATTATAAGTTGGCAACACTGTATTCTTTCAGCTTCCTAATGAGCTGAAGCTTTCATATACTGATAATATTTAATAACCTGAAAACACTGCAACTTTGCATGTCAGCAAAAATATTCAAGTATTGCACTAATTTCTACATTTCAAATTAGTCTTTCCGTGGGGATACAGCCATATTGGGCTTCCCTGGTGGCTCAGATGGTAAAGAATCTGCCTGCAATGTGGGAGACCTGGGTTCGATCCCTGGGTCAGGAAGATCCCCTGGAGGAGGGAATAGTTACCCACTCCAGTGTTCTGGCTATAGAATTCCATGGACAGAGGTTACAGTCCATGGGGTTGCAAAGAATTGGACACGACTCAGCAAGTAACACTTCCACTTTCACTTCACAGTCATATTATGGGCACATGTCTAAGAAATAAGTATATAAAATGCAATAAAAATATATCATCGTATGATAATTTAGGTGACTGGTGGCACAAAAGTTCCTCATCAGAATTCACTGTCCTGTCTTCAGTCTTAGCAGCTTTGATTCTGCTGTGTTCACTTGTGAATGATCAGGATAACAAACCAAAAATTGCATATGTGATTTTTTTAAAAATTAGATACTGATTAAAAAAACCTCAATGCCAAGAAGGATCTCAGTTTCATTCTTTGGATTGTGGGATGAAGGTCTTCAAGCTAGGGAGGAAAGTCATGCGATTGAATCTAACAATAATTATGCTTAGAACTTTAGGGAAATTGGAAGCTGGCTTTGAGGAGGTCAGAGATCCAGAGTATTTGGCCAAGAGAGAGGGTTTCTGCTTGAGGTTGCATGGATTTCCATCTTCAGTCCATGGCACTAGGCTAGCTTTACAAAACCACAGATTTGTGTGGGTTATTATTATTTTTTATTTAGCTGTGCCTCAGTTTCTTTTTCTCCAAAATGGGAATAATAGTGGTAATTACCTCATGAGGTTGTTGTGAACATTAAATAAAACAAAATGTATGGAATATAGAGTGTTATGTACTTCATAGTTGCCTGTAAACATTAGGTTTTCCTGCTGCAAATGGATCCCTCTCTGTCTTTCAGGCTATAGAATCTTAGTAAGGAAAAGAATCTTCCAAATTTTTAAGATCAGCCTGGCTGTTTTCACAGAGGAAGAAGCTGAAGAACGGTTTGCTTAAGGTAGCAAAGCTATTATTATTAATTGAAAATGACTAGTTCAAGGGATGATAAATGAAGTCTTTATAGCAATGCATCTACTGTAGTTAGTAAGCAAACAGCAGTCCTTCCTAAAATGCATTCAACCTCACTCCTTCTCGTTTGCTTGGTTTCATGACTATGTGTCTGAATGATGGAAGAGTTTAAAGAAAAGCACCAAGTGTTCATTGAATCATTATTGGCTAATAAGCATAGAGGTTTTAGGCCATGTAGACTGCAAAATGTGGAAATAATCTGAATGCCCATTGACAGAAGGATGGATCAATAAAGCATGGTGTACTTATGCAAAGGAATGAAACATAGACATCAAACAGAATGAAACATAGCTATATAAAACAAAATTCTTTCATCTTACCAGTGCTTTTACATAAAACCAGTTAGTCCCGGGATGTCATATATAGTACTTTTAAAAACAACTAAAATGACAGTATAATTTATGGACATGGTAAAATGATATAACTGAAAAACAAACTTATGGACGCATAATTTAGGAAATGATTATTTTCAGGGGAGAATAGAGATGGGATGAGATAAAACAGAGGAAGTATATGTAAGTCATTGCCAAAGTTCTAGTTTCTATGATGGGGGTGCTTTTTGGTAGCTGAATATATTACTAACACAAATAAAAGAAGATCCATACAAGTCAACAGTAAGGGTGCATCATGAACAAAAATATTTTAAGTACAAAATTGTGTATGTCTCTGTATATGTATGTGTGTATATATGTGTGTGTGTAGATATATATATATATATATATATATATATATAATGAGACATATAATATATATGCTTTTATATATATGTATATTATATATATATATATAGGTTTGGCCAAAAATTTCATTTGGGTTTTTCATAATCTCTTACAGAAAAACCTGAATGAACTTTTTGTCAGTTCAGTTCAGTCACTCGGTTGTGTCCAACTCTTTGCGACCCCATGAATCGTAGCACGCTAGGCCTCCCTGTCCATCACCAACTCCCGGAGTCCACCCAAACCCATGTCCATCAAGTCGGTGATGCTATCCAGCCATCTCATCCTCTGTCGTCCCCTTCTCCTCCTGCCCCCAATCCCTCCCAGCATCAGGGTCTTTTCCAATGAGTCAACACTTCGCATGAGGTGGCCAAAGTATTGGAGTTTCAGCTTCAGCATCAGTCTTTCCAATGAACACCCAGGACCAATCTCCTTTAGGATGGACTGGTTGGATCTCCTTGCAGTCCAAGGGACTCTCAAGAGTCGTCTCCAACACCACAGTTCAAAAGCATCAATTTTTCGGCACTCAGCTTTCTTTATAGTCCAACTCTCACATACACACATGACCACTGGAAAAACCATAGCCTTGACTAGATGGACCTTTGTTGGCATAGTAAATGTCTCTGCTTTTTAATATGCTGTCTAGGTTGGTCATAACTTTCCTTCCAAGGAGTAAGCGTCTTTTAATTTCATGGCTGCAATCACCATCTGCAGCAATTTTGGTCAACCCAATATAAAGTGTGCATGTATATATATGTATGTATATATCTATATGTAGATATATACACACAGAAGAGAGAGAGAGAAAGCCCAAGAGAGAAGACGACATTGCGCTTTGAATATCCTCATATTGGATGTTAATATGAACATACACGTTACTTGGCCCTCACAAGACTTCAGAACTTCCTTATTCACAGCAGAATGGTCAATACCCTGTGCAAAAAGTTATGTTTATTGCAAGTTTTGCTTCTGTTCCTGGCAAAGAAGGAAGTGTAATGAATGAGATCTTACACATACACATGATACCTCCCACAGATGACCAGGGATTCAGCAAAAATCTGGGTCTTTTGCTCCTTGGCTATACATTGGTGTCAAATTATTGCACCTTCCATAGAGGAGGCCAATGCATGCATATTACCATCCTCTCATTTTATGGTTAAGCACACTGAGGTAAAAGATTCTACCTGAGCTCAGAAACTCCCCTGTAAATACTTTAGGTCAGAGAGACAGAGATTCATGAGGTCTTGGAACAACCATCTCTGTTTCCCTAGTGCTAAGTAGGGCTCCTTGAATTCTTCCTTTTCTGTCTTCTCTTGTTGTCTCAAGAATGCTAGATGAATGGGTAGGACATGGCCTGAGTTGATGAAGCATTTCTGGAAAGAGAAGTCTAGGTATGATGAAAATAATGACAATACCAATAGCCCCACCTCTTGACTGCTCACTGTGTGCTGGATGCAGTCCTGTTTTGTGTCTGACACATGTTTTGAGTTGGAATAGATGATATAATTTAATTCTCAGGACAAGATTTAAGAGCTAACACAAGTAATTGCCTCATTGGAACAAAAATTTCCTCCTGTTTCTTTGCTCTCCACTACACTGAACAAATGGCAAATCACAAAGCTTCACGTTCATTAAGAAGTCATCTAGCATGTGGAGGTGAAAAAGTTCCCTAGATATAGCAGTCACATAAGTCCATGACCACAGAACACCTCTAATAATTAAACTTCTAGGTGTGACTCTACCTGGTCTGATCATTGGCAGGCCTTTGGGGCTCTCAGCTTCTTGTCTGGTGTGTTGTTTTGCTTCTCCAGTATCTTCTAAGATGAGAGAGAGTTTGCCATTCATACATGTCCTTGATCCATCTGCCTCAACAGAGCAGCTTTGAAGGAACATGAATTTTCTCCTTGAGATGTAATGCCTCCAGAGCTCCATTATTTGTTCCTGTGACTCAAATATTAGGAATGAATGGAAAGGGTGTTTGTGGAACTTAATTGGTACATACGTGCATGCTAAGTCGCTTCAGTCTTGTCTGACTCTTTGCGACCCCATGGACTACAGTCCCTCCAGACTCCTCTGTCCGTGGGATTCTCCAGGCAGGACAACTTAATTGGTATTGCCTTCTAAAGCAGGAAGCCATAGTTTACAATAATAAATGACCATATGATGATCCATGCTGGAAATACAGTCAAGATATCACAAATGGTGTTTATTAGAAAGCTTATAAGATTATTCTAGCTTCATTCTGTATGACATAATATGTCTGGATCTTCATTTCTTTTGTGCTGACAAACCTTGCCTAGAATCGTACCAAGGGATGTGAGAGAGGAAACTTCCAGGCTTCAGGGCTTTTGCATGATCTTAAAGAGTATTCAAGGCTATGGTGAGATGGGAGGAGTGAAGGCAGATTGTAGGATCTCAGAGCAAATCACACTGTATACTCCTATTCCCCCCACCCCACCACACTGCTCATTTTTATAAATAAAGTCAGATGAAAATATACCCAAGGCTTGACATGATCAAAAAGCTGGAAACCAAAAGATCAGAGAGTATATAAGAAGCGCTGGTAGTGTATATATGTCAATCCTAATCTCACAATTCGTCCCACCCTCCCCTTCCCTCTGTGTCCAGATGTCCATTCTCTACATCTGCATCTCTATTCCTGCCCTGCAGATAGGTTCATCTGTACCATTTTTCTAGATTCCACTTAAATTTATTTGTTTTTCTCTTTCTGACTTCATTCTGCATAACAGACTCTAGGTCCATCCACATCTCTACAAATGATCTGATTTCAGTTTTTTATGACTGAGTGATATTCCATTGTATATATGTACCACATCTTCCTTATCTATTCATTTGTTGCTGGACATTTAAGTTGCTTCCATGCCCTGGCTATTGTAAATTGTGCTGCAAAGAACATTGGGATATATGTATCCTTTTGAATTATGATTTTCTCAGGGTATATGTCCAGTATTGGGATTGCTGGGTCATTTGTTATCATTGTTCAGTCGCTAAGTCATGTCTGACTCCCTGTGACCCTGGGGATGGCATTTGTGACCCTGTGGATGGCAGTATGCCAGTCTCTGCTGTCCTCCACTATCTGTTGGAGTTTGCTCAAATTCATGTCCATTGAGTCAGTGATGACATCTAACCATCTCATTCTCTGCCACCCCCTTCTCCTGGGTCATATGAGAGTTCTATTTTTAGTTTTCTAAGGAACCTCCATACTGTTCTCCATATATATAGCTAGTGGGAACCAGCTGTATAGCACAGGGAGCTCAGTTTGGTGCTCTGTGATGACCTAGATGAGTGGGATGGAGATGGGTGGGTGGAAGGGAGATCTAAGAGGGAGGGGATATGTTTATACATATAGCTGATTCACTTTGTTGTATAGAAGAAACTAACACAGCACTGTAAACCAAGTTTACTCCAAAAAATATTTTTTAAATAAAAAGAAACTAAAACCAAAACATAAAAAGAAGAGCTGGGGTTGATGTTTTGGGTTGGAGTGGCTTAATGAGTCCCATCAACCAGTTTTGTGACTTTGGCCAACTTAATTTCTCTAAGCCTCCATTTCCGTGGCAGGATTAGCAACTGCACTTTCTTTACAGGATTACTTTAAGAGTTACATGAAATTATGTGCATAAATGACTCAGCATGATATATGGCGTATATTGTACAGCCAGTAATTATTAGCAATAATTAGTATTGTAAAGAGAAAAATGATACATCCTTTCCAAGACTAAATGAGGATGTGTGCCATGTGCCTGGCATCATGCCTGGTGCAGAGTAAGTAAGGCTGAAGGATAGTTAGCTTTTCTCTTTTCTTTCGTAGTGTTTACTATTAAAACCACACAAGGATCCAAAGAGAATGGGATCCAAGATTCAGATTTGCCATCTTTTGGGCTTTGCTATTTGTAAAACCAGCTATGATTTTCAGAGTGTTTTCTAACCTTTAACTCACTGGGCCCCCACAAGTAACTTCTTGCTTCCTCTTCTGAAAAAATAGGTTTCATCATTCCACAGTTTTGCATAAGAGGAAATTATAGCTCGTAAAGTTTGAAATGGCGTGTGCGAGTTATTCAGTGCAGGGAGGAAGGGTCTGAACTCAGGTGTGTAAGACCCCTAAGCCAGCATGCTCAACATATTACCCCTCTAAAGGTCATAGGTCATATTGAGCTAACTAGATCAAATTACAAATTTCTGCCTAGCCATTACCTTAAATAATTCATTCAAGCTGTCTTCCTAGTTCTATTGATGCAACTGAGGCCATTAACTGGGTCCCTCAGAACAGTGCCTAAATTGAGAAGCAGTTACCAACCAAGAAGCTAGGAAAAGTGAAATGCCACATAAAGATATTTTGGGGGGAAGATTGCAGTTTGTTTAAAGCAAAAGAACTTCCTGGAGATGCAACAGCAGCAGCAAATCTACCAGCTCCTTGCAGTCTCATCAATCACAGAAGCACAAGAGGAAAAAAAAGCAAGCTGGACCCAGTACCCATCCTTGTAAATTATTTTTCAGGAAATCCTGCAGGCTTGGTTTTTTACCAGGAAACAATTACAGTTTAATATAGAGGACCACAGAATTCACATGGAACTGATTTCTATTTCTTTTTGTTCTGCTTACACAAAGGGAATGCAATTTTTCAAAAACAGCAGAGAAATATACAAGTGCTGGACTAATATAGTGGCGCCTGTCACTAACAACTGAGGGATCGTGTCATTTCTCATTGCCAGTTCTGACAGCGCCTCAAATAAAGAGGTGCCTGAGCAAATTATGTTCTTGATACTGCTTACTGAAATGGGACAGCTTCATTTTAAATAATAAAGTAACAATGCAAAGACCTGAAGCTGACTATAAAGAAAGTTTCCCATAGCTTAACTGATGGTTCATTATATGGCTCGTGCCATTATCTTCATCTCATATGTTTATCATGTGTCTGGAAATGTGCAGAATTAAAAAGCCAGAGGTAATTTTGCATTTTATCTGAATCCAGAGGAAGCGATTGTTAAAATATCATCACTTTGATATTAAATAGCTTAAACCTGTACAATGACCTTTAAATATGCAAATGGGATAGCTTTGTTGCCTCAAAAAATGTGTTTTGCTAATTGTTAAAATGATAAATGAGAAAAAGGAAATGGAAGAAAACGGGAATTTACTTTGAAGCGAACCTTGTTGAAGGTTTATGTGATAAGGATAAAGAAAATGTTTTATATTTATGTTGTAGGTTCAGAAGAATGATTGTCTAGGGCTGTTCAAATCTGTGACTTTGCAGCTGTAATCAAAACCAGCGGGAGAGTTTCTGACTTATATCCCTGGCAGAGAACTCATGGAATACATAATACATACCCAGAAGAGTTAAGAGAATTTCAATAGTTTCTTAGGTAACAATTTTCATTCTCTGCTCTTAAGATGTTTGAAAAGTGAAAGGCTATAACCCCAAATCAAACAATAATTAAACATCCGTCTCTGTTTTTAAATGAGCTTTTTAGCACCAACCTGCTCATGAATCTAATGCTCCCAGGAAGGAGGGATGAATACAGCTTCCAAGAATGACAGTGTCAGTGGGCAGGTTTTTTTCCTAGAAATTAACCATGTTAACCGTGAGGTGCAGCAGCTCAGATGCAGGATTGCAGATTCCCGCCCCCCTAGCAGAGAGTGTGTCCTGAGTCACTTGGGCTTAGACAAGCATCCCTGGGTGCTTGTTTTCACTCTTGGGAGATTTGGCTGAAGTCTCCTGCCCAACCATGATACTGCCATGATATTGGGTTGGCCAGAAATTTCCTTCCATATGATGTTACAGAAAGCCCAAACACACTCTTTGGTCAACCCATTACAGTTGTGGTGTGCATGGCCTTTGCAGCCTGGTATTATGTGCATACAGCTCCCCTGAGGGCAGTTTTCTAATAGATGTTGACAGAAAATGGATGCATTTCTTGACTTTCCCTCCCTGCTATGTGGACTTGGGGAGGCTGAGTGATCTATCTATTGCCTTGGGTGCAGCACAGCACGGGGATAAACTATGAGTGACTTAGTAGTCATGTGCTCTTGAACAGGTTATTTCTCTGTACCTGTTTCCTCATCTGTAATAAGGTGTTCCTGTTACTGCCTGTCTCAAAGTATTGTGTCACATTCAAATTAGCCATTAAGACTGTAATAGAACAGCCTGGGCATTGAGGAGGCAACTGGGGTCCATCTCAGAAAAGTGGAGGTAGATGAAGCTTATACTATCTTGAGAGAAACTGTGTTACACTTACACTATCTTACACTATCTTGAGTGAAATGCAGTGAGAAAATGATACAAATCGATAATGATCATTCAGTGCTAACAAGTTCCAGGCATTCTGTGTGTGCGTGTGTTAGTTGCTTAGTCGTGTCCGACTCTTTGCAACTCCATAGACCGCAGCCCACTGCTAAGTGCTTAATCTCACACAGTAATGCCAGAAGTTAGATATTGTTTTTAATCCTATTTTACAGATGCAGAGAGATGATCAGTGCTGGAAACTGAACCCCAATTTGTCTGTTACTCAATCTTAATGACTCTATTAGAAACGTGTTCCAGGAGGTTCACATAAGGAGATGCAATGACTTGGGGACTTAGATCTACTTTCGGCATTAATTATTACTACTTTTGGCATAATTATCTCTATTACTAATTAGTAATAATAATAATTGTAATTAATTATTAATTAATTAATTAATACTTAAGTAGTTGGGATGATCTCCTGGAGAAGGGAAAGGCTACCCACTCCAGTATTCTGGCCTGGAGAATTCCATGGACTATGTCCATGGGGTCTCAAAGAGTCAGACACGACTGAGCGACTTTCACTTTCCATAATAATTAACTGTAGGTTTGCGACCTCAGATGAATGATTTTTTTGGAAACTTTATTTATTCTTTTGATACAATTGCATGATTTCTATGACTTCTTCCAGTTGTGGCAACTATGATTCTGTAAGGAGAGAATATATGGGAGGGAGGGAAAGGGGAGAAAGAAAGGAAGAGGGAGAAGAGCAAGAGATGGAGAGGAAGAGACACAATACTTGGACACATAATTACAATTGAACACAGTGGTACCTTTTAGCTTAAAAGGATGTCAAAACCCTTTAACATATTTCAGTACACTTGTTCTTGTAAAATATGACTACATATCACCACCTATTTTATAAATGAGGAAATTTCAGTATACAAAGTTTGTGACTTGCTAAGGTCACATAGCTAAGTCATAAAATCTAACAGTTTTACTGCCAGTATAAAAACAGCATTCTGTGGATTAGGCTGAAAAGTCAATATATAAAGCGCATCTGAAAGCTTCTATTGCCTAATAATGCAAAATAGTGATGTACTTCAAGTTACACAATCAAAGAGTTATTTGAAAGCTGTAGATCAGATGTCTTTAAATCAAACCCTACTTGTACTGGCAGCTCTTCAATGAGTGGTATCTCCTGTAGATTTTTCTCCTGCCTTGTTTCTTATACTTTGCTCCCACCTGTATCCAGTCACTCAGTGCACAATGGAAGTTCATATTTAAATTGACTCTGCCATGAATCCACTAAAATTCTGGGACTGTGTATTAATCACAAAATTCATTCATTCTGCTATACCTCTAGGGCCAAAATTTCTGTATTTATCAATTGGGGACAACAGTCTCTTCCTTGTTACATATATGTCACCAAGCTTAGACCAGAATAAATACATAGGAATTATCATCTAATTTGTAAATATATTTTTTTGTTTATTAAAGTTTCTTAAAGGACACTTTTGTAAACACACGAATGTTCTTTTAACATCATACAGACTGGCTTTTGGAAAATGGCTTTGAAGATTCTGACGTTTTTGACAGCAAACAAATTCTACTCTACAGGAAACTATGGAGTTATCGTTAAAGAGAACCTCTCTCTCTGTTAATCGTTCAGTTGTGTCTGACTCTTTGTAACCCCCTGGACTGTAGCCTGCTCCTCTGTCCATGGGATTTCTCAGGTGAGAACACTGGAGTGGGTTGCCATTCCATTCTCCAGGGAAACTTCCCAACCCAGGGATTGAACCTGGTTCTCCCACATTGCAGGCAGAGTCTTTATCATCTGAGCCACCTGGGAAGCCTCATCCTTAAAGAGAAGGATACAATTAAATCTGTTAACAATAATACATTGAAAAAAATTCTGATTTCCATTTTTATCGGAAATCTGGATCTATGAATCTTTATGCACTTTCATGTAAGGGTATATGTGTAAAGCTCCCCCTTTAAAACTCTCAATTGTAAAATAGAGTCAGAGTATTCATCCTTTTTTTCTTCTTCTCTCTTTCTCTCTTTTAATTTTCCTATTCATGGGGAATTATCCTTTGAGGAGTTCTGGGATGGCAGACAAATTTGTTTCTCAAATGGAGCATTGGTTTTTGCAGTTCCGCTGGAGGGCTGGAGGAGATTGCAGTGACTGTGTGCTTCACAGATTCCTGTAAAATTCAACTTCTCCCAGCCATACATCTCTCTGATTACTGCTTAGCTGTATACAGTTTGACAAGGAGAAAAACAGTCTCGAATTGTTAATACCAAAAAGCTCTATAGAATTTTTTTTTCAGCTGCAGCATATGGATATACTTAAAGACTGAAATCCTTTACATATTTTGTGCTTGGATTTTAATTTCACTCACTAAATCATTAAGCATACCTTTTAAGAGGAGAATATTCCTATTAAAGAAGAAAAATCTCTGGGGAGATACACATGGGCTTCCCAGGTGGCCCTCGTGGTAAGGAACCTGCCTGCCAGAGCAGGAGACATAAGAGAGGCTGGTTCAATCCCTGGGTCAGGAAGATGGACTGGAGGAGAGCGTGGCAACCCGCTCTGGTATTCTTGCCTGGAGAATCCCATGGACAGAGAAGCCTGGTGGGCTACAGCCCATAGGGTCACAAAGAGTTGGACACAACTGAAGCGACTTAGCACACAGACATGCATACATGCACACACACATATGTATATATGACTATATATGTATACATATACATATATATAATGTTTGTTGTTTAGTCGTTAAGTCATGTCCAACTATATGCATATACCCTACACATGTGTGTGTGTGTATATATATATATATTTCCTTTTATACATATTTTTTCCTTATACACACACGCATACACACACACACACACACACACTGTTTAGCAAAGCATTTTTATCCAAAATGACTCTGTTAAAACAATCACATTTCACAAATCTCAGACAGCCACAGTGTGCTGGGTTTCTAACCTCTGGAGAGCACGGCCTTGTGGTTTACTCATGATAACCAGAGATGGTGGAAAAGTTAACTACTTGGCAGTGGATCACATTTCTGTAATAATCCAATACACATTTACTCTGATACATTTCAGATCTGGAACAAAATTAAGCAGCAAATACAGACATTTCTTGAGTCTTCTGACACCAGTTTTGACCACTAAGTTCATTCAGATGGCACTTTTTCCTTTGCAACTAATTTCAATGGGAAGTCAGCAGCTCATTTTCAAAAATTTCAACCTCAAAATTTACAGGTTTGGAATTTTGATCAAAATCCAGATCTTTTGGCATTTAAGTTCAGTTGCCTTTGGCAAAAGAAAAAAATCCTGTTTCAAAAAGAAACAAATCATAAGAGAACTTTATTGAAAAAGATTTAACCAGCTGTTCAAAAGGCTATTTTGATGATGTCAGTGCAAGTGAATAAAAAACACATGGATTTAAATTCCCTTAAATTATACGAGCCTTTAAAAATTAAAGGAACTATGTGGGGCAAATGTGTTTTGGGTTTATTAACTTAGGAATCAGTCTTCCATGGTTTCTAACTAGCCTTGTATTGGAGGGACACTACAATTATTTGTTAAACTGAAAGACAAGTGAGAACACGGAACATGGTTCAATAAGAACCAAAATGCTTATGTTTGTGAGCCCAAATAGGAGTGAGAAACAGCCAGCGAGAAAGCATGAAAGTCACTTCCTTCTCCCTCTCCAATAATCCAGCAGTTAAAGGAGAATGAGCAGTACTCTCTTAACTTGCAACTACAAGTCTCTGTGATGTTTTATTTGCTGCCTAAATGTTTACTTTCCTGTTGTGTAGACAAAGCCCTGGCTAGTGAAGAGCTTTTGGATTGATATCAATTGCTGAAAGAAATCTCCCAACCTCAAGGTTTCCCCATGTCTCCTGAAAATCATGGGCTCATTCCTCTGAAACTGAGGACTTTTTTAGCTTCTATAAATTGGGCAGTAAGATAGACTGTAAACAACTTTACTGTTCAGTGCTTAAGGCAACATGACACATCTTTGCAGAAAATGTGGTGAAATTTTGACAAATGAGTACATTCATACATGGACTCTATAATAAAAGCATTTAGAAAGCATGATTGATGGCCCCAAACGTTCCTGTCTTGTTCTTAATCTGGTGAAGAAAGAAAGTTTGTGTCTTCACCTGCTAGTTCCTTGGTGTCTGCTAGGCCATTTCTTTCATGACATTGTGAGGTGATATTATGGCTTTGCACCCTGAAATAGAAATAACCACATCACATCTTCACCAGCAACATCCTGATACACTTTTTGAAAGATTATAAAGCGCTGCATGCCACCTCCTCAGCCTTAGCCAATAGCCACCTCCACTGGCTAGAGAAAGAACTACTCAGCCCTCTGCAAAGAAGGGCAAAACTAAGCCAATGTCTCAGCTCTACAATAGGCCATGTGTTTACAAGTCTGATGGTGGGGGAAATAGCTGTTATTACTGCTGTTGCTCATAAATGAAAGTGAAAGTTGTTCAGTCCTGCTTGACTCTTTGTGACCCCCATGGACTGTATAGTCCATGGAATTCTCTAGGCCAGAATACTGGAGTGGGTAGCCTTTCCCTTCTCTAGGGGATCTTCCCAACCCAGGGATCAAACCCAGGTCTCCCGCATTGCAGGCGGATTCTTTACCAGCTGAGCCACAAGGGAAGCCCAAGGATACTGGAGTGGGTAGCCTGTCCCTTTTCCAGGGTATCTTCCTGACCCAGGAATTGAACCGGGGTCTCCCCACTCCAGTACTCTTGCCTGGTAAATCCCATGGACGGAGGAGCCTGGTAGACTGCAGTCCATGGGGTCACTAAGAGTCAGATACGACTAAACGACTTCACTTTCACTTTTCACTTTCATGCATTGGAGAAAGAAATGGCAACCCACTCCAGTATTCTTGTCTGGAGAATCCCAGGGATGGGGGAGCCTGGTGGGCTGCCATCTACGGGGTCGCACAGAGTCGGACACGCCTGAAGTGACTTAGCAGTAGCAGTAGCAGCTCCTGCATTGCAGGTGGATTCTTTACCAACTGAGCTATAAGGGAAGCCTGTAGCTGGTAAAAACTATGTCTTATGCTCGTGTCTTAAGCTTATGTGGTCTCACACAAGTCACATTTCTTCTCTGGATCTTTTTTTCTCATCTGCAACATGGCAATAAAAAATAATCATCATATAATGACTCCCAAGTGATAAATGAAATAATGTGTGTGAAATATTACTTATGATTTCTTAAGCATCATATATCACTATATTAATTATTTACTCATACTGGCGAGCTTGACTTCAGACTTAAGATTGGCAAAATATCTTAAGCTCATCAGTATGAGTAAATACTTAATACAGTGTTATGTGGTAGATGCTTAAGAAATCATAATTATTATTTCATTAATCACTCATTATATATTATGTTATATCTTAATATATTGTGTTATACATTGTGTTCTGTGTCATCTGGCAGACCACCATACAACTATAAGAATGAATAAATGACTACAGTCAGCCACATGGATGAATCTCATAAACATAAAGTAGAATGACAGAAAGAAGCCAGATTTAAAGAAGTATATTCTATAGGAGTCCATTCATATAAAATTCAAAAATGAGAAAAATCTATCTGTCATAGTAGATGGAGGGATACTAGTTACCCTTGGGAAACAGCCCATGATTGGAAGAAGGCACAGACTGTGCTTCTGATCTAACTAGCAATGTTTTGTTTCTTGTTCTGAGGGCCAGTTAAATGGGTAGTTCACTTTGTAAAATTTATTAAGTTGTACTTGTTTGTGTACTTTGCTATACAGAGTTTACTTACCAGATTTATTTTTCAATGCAAATGCTGCTCTCACAAATTGAAGGTATGACACCCCAGGAAGAGGAGAGACACCATAGAGGAGAGATGTCCTGTTACCCTATCAGCTTGTCCTATTATGCAATGCCATGCTCATCTCCTTGCAGCCAGTTTGGAACTTTGAAAGCATGAGTGTTTTTAGATAATCCCAGGCTTGGGATAACTTCTGGATAAGAGAGATCTTAGGACACCTGTGAGTCACCCAGGCACGAGGGAAGACTAAGAGCCTTCCTCCCACTGAGGCAGCATCATCCATAGGAGAATTCAATTCTAACCATCCACATGTGAAAACATTTTCCAGAAACTGAGTCCACAAAAATTCCAGTCAGTTTACTAAGTTTACTGTCACTCTTCTGACATGGATGAGTATTGTAAAGCATACCCTGCCTCCCAGCCTGTTTTTTGATGGCCAAAAAGATACATGCATTTAGTTGTGGCAGTTTGAACTGAGTATTGGACTTTCAAAACCCCTGATAAAAACTTTTCCAGCAAGGGGAGGCAGCCCTTGATGCATTTTCACTTCTATACTTGTACCCTGATTTCTTTTCAGCAGTGCTGAGCATGTGGCCATAGCCTAATTTGCATGGTTTATGTGCACACCCAAGTTTAATTTGGAATCCAAAGACCCCTGGGTCCCTGATGCAAAATAACCTGGGACTTCCATCTGAAGCACAGCATATGTTGGTCTGATGTAGTAAAACTGGGCAAGAAATCCAAATCTAATTGTAAATGTACAGTTAGAATGTCAGGTAAATTACACTTCCTACAAGTAAATTATCACCTTAGGACACAGTGGACTTTGGCTTCCTGGGCCATCTTCCCATTAGTATCCTCTGCCTGAAAGTACCCACAGTGGGGCATTACCAACTGAATGTTCATTTAATTAGTCTTGGAGCCCTGGACAACTATTCTACTGCACCAACAAAGAATATTTCAACTACATTCTGTGAGATATACAGAGACCAATGAATGAAGGCAAAGCTTAAACACATTTAATATTCATTTGCACCTTATGATTATGAAGTGCCCTGGGGCAGGGTTTTCAAATTGTAGGTTACACTTTATAAGTAGGTCATGAAATCAATTGAAAGGGTCATGACTAGTACTTTAAAAACTGAAAAAGAAAAGATTAGAAAAGTTGAGAGTGACTTGTATGTAATGATTGTCAGTATTGCTTACAACAACTGAAAAACATTTTTGTGTGTGTATGTACCATGCATAATGTGTTTCTTACTGAATGGCAGATTTTTTAAAAAAACTTATTGGAGTATAGTTGATTTATAATATGTTAGTTTCAAGTATACAGCGAAGTGGTTCAGTTATATACATATCGATTCTTTTTCAGATTCTCTTCGTATATAGGTTATCACAGAAAATTGAATAGAGTTCTCTGTGCTGTACAGTGGGTCCTTGCTGGTTATCTATCTTATACATACAGTAGTGTGTGTATGTTAATCACAAATAAGGTCATTTGTATCACTTTCTAATGATACAATTAGATTTTAATGATGCAATTAGATTCCACATATGAGTGATATCATATGGTACTTATCTTTCCCTGACTTCACTTAGTATGATACTCTCTAGATTTATCCATGTTACTGAAAATGGCATTCTACCATTCTTTTTTATGGAGGAGTAATATCACATTGTGTGTGTGTATCACAGTTCAGTTCAGTTCAGTCGCTCAGTCGTGGCCAACTCTTTGCAACCCTTTGAACTACAGGATGCCAGGCCTCCCTGTCCATCACCAACACCTGGAGTCTATCCAAACTCATGTCCATTGAGTCGGTGATGCCATCCAACCATCTCATCCTCTGAAGTCCCCGTCTCTTCCTGCCCTCAATCTTTCCCAGCTTCAGGGTCTTTTCAAATGAGTCAGTTCTTTGCATCAGGTGGTCAAAGTATTGGAGTTTCAGCTTCAACATCAGTCCTTCCAATGAACACTCAGGACTGATCTCCTTTAGGATGGACTGGTTGGATCTCGTTGCAGTCCAAGGGACTCTCAAGAGTCTTCTCCAACACCACAGTTCAAAAGCATCAATTCTTCAGTGTTCAGCTTTCTTTATAGTCCAACTCTCACATTCATACATGACCACTGGAAAAACCATAGTCTTGACTAGACAGACCTTTGTTGACAAAGTAATGTCTCTGTTTTTTAATATGCTATCTAGGTTGGTCATAACTTTCCTTACAAGGAGTAAGTGTCTTTTAATTTCATGGCTGCAATCACCATCTGCAGTGATTTTGGAGCCCCCCAAAAACAAAGTCAGCCACTGTTTCCCCATCTATTTGTCATGAAGAGATGGGATCAGATGCCATGATCTTAGTTTTCTGAATGTTGAGTTTTAAGCCAACTTTTTCACTCTCCTCTTTCACTTTCATCAAGAGGCCTTTTTGTTCTCTTTCTGCCATAAGGGTGGTGTTATCTGCATATCTGAGGTTATTGATATTTCTCCCAGCAATCTTGATTCCAGCTTGTGTTTCATTCAGCCCAGCATTTCTCATGATGTACTCTGCATATAAGTTAAATAAGCAGGGTGATAATATACAGCCTTGATGTACTCCTTTTGCTATTTGGAACTAGTCTGTTGTTCCATGTCCAGTTCTAAGTGTTGCTTCCTGACCTGAATACAGGTTTCTCAAGAGGCAGGTCAGGTGGTCTGGTATTCCCATCTCTTTCAGAATTATCAATTCCTCTGTCATCTGACTTCTAAGTTGCTTCTATGTCTTGGCTATTGCACATGTTTTTGAATTATAGTTTTCCCCAGATATATGCCCAGGACTGGGATTGCTTGAGCATATGCTCATTCTATTTTTGTTTTTTTTTTAGGGAACCTTCATACTGTTCTCCACAGTAGTTGTACCAATTTACATTTCCACCAACACTGTACGAAGGTTCCCTTTTCTCCACACTCTCTCCAGCATTTACTGTTTGTAACTTTTTGATGATGGCCACTCTGACTGGTGGGAGGTGATACCTCACTGTAGTTTTGAGCTGCATTTCTCTAATAATTAGCATTGTTGAGCATCTTTTCATGTGTCTCTTAGTCATCTGTATGTCTTCTTTGGAGAAAACGTCTATTTAGATCTTCTGCCCGTTTTTTAATTGGGTTGTTTGTTTTTTTGACATACAGCTGCATGAGCTCTTTGTATATTTTGGAGATTAATCCCCTGTTGGTCACTTTGTTTGAAAATATTTTCTCCCATTCTGTGAGCTGTCTTTTCTTTTTATTCACGGTTTTCTTTGTTGTGCAAAAGCTTTTAAGTTTAATTAGGTCCCATTTAAAAATTTTTGTTTTTATTTTCATTATACTTGGAGGTGATTCCAAAAAGACATCACTGTGATTTATGTCAAAGAGTGTTCTGCCTATGTTTTTCTCCAAGAGTTTTATAGTGTCCAGCTTTAAATTTAGGTGTTTAATCCATTTTGAGTTTATTTTTGTGTGTGATGTTAGAGAATGTTCTAATTTCACTCTTTCACATGTAGCTGTCCAGTTTTCCCAGCACCGCTTACTGAAGAGGCTGTCTTTTCTCTACTGTATAGTCTCCCCTCTGTCATAGGTTAATTGAGTTCATAGGTATATGAGTTTATTTCTAGGCTTTCTATCCTGTCCCATTGATCTATATTTCTATTTTTCTGTCAGGACGGTACTGTTTTTTATTACTGTAGCTTTGTAGTGTAGTCTGAGGTTAGGGAGCCTGATCCTTCCAGCTCCAGAGGATTGCTTTGGCTGTTTGGAGTCTTTTGTGTTTCCATGCAAATGTAATTTTTTTTTTTTTGAGTTCTGTAAAAAAAGCCATTGGTAGTTTGATAGGAATTGCATTGAATCTGTAGACTGTTTTGGATAATATGGTCATTTTAACAGTATTGTTTCTTCCAATCCAAGAACATGGTATATCTTTCTACTTATTTGTGTCTTCTTTTTTTTAAAAAATTAATTTATGTATTATTTTACTTTACAGTATTGTACTGGTTTTGCCGTACATTGACTTGAATCCTTCATGGGTGTGCATGTGTTCCCCATCCTGAACCCCCCTCCCACCGCCCTCCCCAAACCATCCTTCTGGGTCATCCCAGTGCACCAGCCCTGAGCACCCTGTCTCATGCATCGAACCTGGACTGGTGATTCATTTCACATATGCATCTTCCATTTCTTTCATCAGCATTTTACAGTTTTCAGAGTATAAATATTTTGTTTCCTTAGGTAGATTTTTCCCTAGGTGTTTTATTATTTTAATGTGATAGTGAATGGAATTGTTTCCTTATTTCTCTTTCTGATAGTTCATTGCTAGTGTATAGGAATACAGGAAATTTCTCTGTATTAATTTTGTATCCTGCAATTATACCAGATTAATTGATGAGCTCTAATAGTTTTCTGGTAGCATTTTTAGGATTTTCTTTGTATAGTGTCATGTCATCTGCAAACAGTGACAGTATTACTTCTTTTCCAATTCGGATTTTTTAAATTTCTTTTTCTTCTCTGATTGCCATGGCTGGGACTTCCAAAACTATATTAAATAAAAGTGGTGACAGTGGACATCCTTGTCTTATTGATCTTAGAGGGAATGTTTTCAGCCTTTCACCGTTGAGAATGATGCTGGCTGTGGGTTTGTCATATATGGCTTTTACTATGTTGTGATAAGTTCCTTCTAGATGGAAATTTGAAAAAAAAAAAACAATCAAAGGTGCATTGTGAACAAAAGTAATATTATAATGATTGCAGTCATATCACTGCAGCAATTTTATAGTTTTTTCATTTATTAATAGCAAAATCAACTCCATGCCTGGTAAGTGCTAAGCACTGAAAATTAAGCAATGAACAAGGCAGATAAGGTTTCCCCCTTCATGAAACTTGCATTTCAAGAGGAGATGTGTATTAAATATGAATTGTACAATTAATTGATTTTGCAACAGTAATGGACTCAAGTGAAACTAAGGAAACAAATTCGGAGCTCACAAGAGTGAAACCCAGGAGGATCTGACAGAGACAAGGGTGTCAGGACACCCTTCCTTAAAGAAGTGATATTTGAGCTAAGATCTGAAGAATGAATGAAGTAAAATCAATATCAGAAACTCTAAATATTTGAATGTAGCCCTTGATTTTCCCAGATCCCCTATTGGTACCTTAAGGTATTTCATGCCTCACTTGAATTCCAGTAAAGCCCCTCTTGACACTGACAATGCCATGTGTTCATAATAGATCCTTAAAACTTCCATTTCATAGTCCTTTGTTCTCCATTCAAGTGGACTGATTCCTGCCTTGCACTGCTCATTGGTAGACACCCCTCTGGCATTTTTCAGTGAGTATCTGGAAGTGGTAGAGGAAGGTTTGGAGCTGATGCACAGAGGGCTTCTGAACTATGGGGTGTGTGCTCACCAACTCTGCCCTCTGCTCGCTGCCTCTCTGAGTCCCCCCTCTATTTCTGGGGTTGAGGCACCATGTAACATCCACTTTCCCTCACCAAAAACTGCCCTCTGCCCATTCCCATGATCCATTTTTCAACTTGAGTAAATCAAAATGAGAATACTCCATGTAACAGATTTCTTCTTGTGGTGAACACTGCCTTTGTTTGGAGAAATATTTTGAAACCACTGCCTGGGAGGGTGTTGGTGACATGACCAGTTGTCAGTCTGTACAAGTCACAAAATGACCTTCTGAAGAGGGTAGGCTCTTATTAAGAGCTAACTTTTCTTTCTGAGGAAACTTTGTATGAAATTACGATGGTGAGGACTGGGTCAGAGATGAAGGGCTCGCGTAATAGAGAGGAGACTTGCCATTCCCTGGGAGGGCTCCAGGAAGCCGTGTGCTGCAGAGAAGAAAGATAAGCCAGGAAGACTCGTGGGGCTCCTCTCTCAGCTTTTGGCCCTCATGGATTTCCTTTTCTCCTAAGCTCAGCTTTGCATTTAGAGAGATGTTTGTACCTTATTCATTATTTCCAAGTGCTGGAGCAGTAGGGTGTTTTTCACAATGTCTACTTTGACATATTGCCAACAGCAGAAGTCCTTGGTACAGTTAAATTGAGTAAAAGCCACTCAGTACAGTATATGTACAAATTATATTTAGTAATAATATATTTTCCTTTCATCATGCACAATGCGATTCCATGGGTAACAGCTGTAAATCCCAGCAGCACAAGTACTACTGATGCTTCTCTAGAATGTGTACAAAATATATTCTTGAGAGAATGAGGAGATATCACAGTAGTGAGCTTGGTCAGTCCTGTAATCAGCGATCGCCACATTTTAACCAGAGATCACAAATAGATTCCACACCACAGTGGAGTGGTCCTCTCCTATTCTCAAAAAGAAATGGAAAGCTAAAATAAAAACAATTTTAATAAATAAATAAATAAACTTTGACTTTGTTCCCTCTCATTTTTCATGGAGATAATCAAAATAGGTAAGGAACTTTCATTCACCAAGTTTTTAACACATTTCAGGTAGAAAGAACTCCAGAGAAAGTTTTGAAAGGGATTTTTAAAATTATTTACTCTTCCACCAGCCCCTTCCCCCCCGCAAACACTTGAATGAAAGTTGGCATTGCTTGCTGATACTTCTGTGTGATGAATTCTTTGTGAGAAAGAAACAAACAAAAATGATGTTGAATTTTGTGTCTCAGTGGGTACAAGGTGAAAACAGAGACAGCAGTCAGAAGTTGAAAAAAACCCTGTCTTTTGTTTACCACCAAAGCAGGAGAATATGGTATTTTCTTTTATAGCAACATCAAGATCTTGCTTGGCTTTTTTTTTTTTTTTAACTGACAAGAAACTGATATAGTATAAGTTAGCTAGTCTGCGTCAGGAGGTCAGCAAACTTTTTCTGTTAAGGGTGAAATCATAAGTACTTTGGGCTTTCTGTGCCAGACTGTATTAGAACTTAGAACTACCCAGCTGTCTCTCTAACAGAAAAGCTGCCACAGACAATATGTAAACATATGGGTGTGGCTTGTTCTAATACAACTTTATTTGCAAAGACAGGGCATGAGACGGGTTTGGCCTGTAGGCTATTCATTTCCTGATGTAAAAAGGCAAAACTTCAACAGAAAAAAAGGCTGAAACCTATTAATGTTCACCCCAATCTTATGCTTTCCCAGTAACTGTTCCTATGCAGAGCAATTATTGTCATTTTTCTCTGTGGTTTGTGAAGACTTTAGGGGCATTCTATATTCTTTCTTTAATCCCTTTAGCAAAGAAAAACTTCACGTGATTTTTCAGAGCCAGTGTGCTTTTTTACCCCTTCTTGACAGTTGTGCTGGTGTTTCTCTTTTAAGAATAATCAATATTTTTCCCCAGAAGAAAAACTGTACCTCTGATTGCCATGTGTTGTTAGGAAAGAAATCAAATGCCCTACGACTAGAGAGTAACACTCTGAAACAGTTCTAATCAGGGCACTGCCCTGATTCATTCAGAAGGTTAGCACTGGCATTCCCTAAGGCTTATCCAAGTATACATCAAAGACTTCTACTTTCACTTGTTTTCAGATTCAAACTTCTTTTCCACTTAGCACAGTGCTCACTCTATAGCTCCAAACTGTTGTTGTTTAGTCACTTAGTTATGTCCAGTTCTTCTGTGACCCCATGGACTGCAGCTTACCAGCCTTACCAGTCCATGAGATTTCCCCGGCAAGAATACTGGAGTGGGTTGCCATTTCCTTCTCCAGGGGATCTTCCCAACCCAGGGATCAAACCCAAATCTCATGCATTGGCTGACGGATTCTTTACCATTGAGCCACCTGGGAGACCCACAGCTCCAAAGAGGATGGTTTTAAAAATCAATATCTGTGGATAAATTGGGGGAAGGAGAGGGTGTGACGAATTGAGAGAGTAGCAGTGACATATATACACTACCACGTGCAAATAAACAGCTAGTGGGGAACGGCCCTATGGCACAGGAGCTCAGTTTGGTGCTCTGTAGTGACCTAGAGGAGTGGGCTGGGGGTGGGAGGGAGACTCAAGAGGGAGAAATCTATGTATACATATAGCTGATTCTTGTTGCATGGCAGAAGCCAACACAACATTGTAAAGCAATTATACTCCAATTTTTTTAAAAAGTCAATTTCACAGATTCATGGAACTGGAGGGATGGAGATCACTGGTCAATTCAGCAAACGATGAGTCCATTGCACATCCATTTTCACCCACACCTGTTTGTACACAGTCAGTAATTGGAGTCTCTCTCCCCACGAGAGCAATGCCTCCCTTTCCTGGTTGACTCATTGTCATTTAAGATGTTTTTGCTACATCATGGCCATATTTGCCTTCCTCTGTATTTTTTTTCTGGCTCTGGAGACAACAGTACTTTATTCATCTAATCATCCCCCTTCTCAGGAAAATCCTTCATATATTTGTAGAGGATAGCTAATTGTCTTTCTTGATTGTTTATTTCTCAAAGCCACACGCGACCAATTCTTCCAAATTCCCCCTGTAAAAAGGAGTCTTAAACTCAGATATCAATAAGGATGAGAGGTTGAGTATAAACAAGTGAAAGCTTGTTGAATGGGACTGGGATGAACCAGAGAAGGGGACCCGAGACACAAGGCAGGTGCTACCTGGCATTTGCAGGTCATTGCTGTGTCAAGGCTGACGATGAGATTTCAAAAAAAAAAAAACCAAAAACTGAGGAGCCAGATTTCCATTGAAAAATCTTCCAATTTTTAAATGTTGGCATATAATTTTAAAAAAATGTTTAAACACTCTATAAGCCAAACAAAACACATCTGTGGACCAGATTTGGCCTGTGCAACCCTTAAATCTAGAGTAATTTTACCGTCCTGGTTGCCATATTTTGTACACATTTCACTTTATTCCTTTGTAACTTGAGGAACATCAACCGTTGAAAAGAGGGAGAGAGTTGTTTAATTGAAGGGAAAACAGAGAACCAGTAACTTCAACACAGAAGAGCACTGGAGATCAGCTTTCCTGCACAATCAAAATTTAGGTCACACGTAACATAAGGTTAAGTTTTACCTTTTTAGCCATTATAAAGTCTAAAAGCAAAGACATGTGTTAATAGTTGACGAGATGGGTCGACAAGAAAACATATTGCTGTTGTCTAGAAGAGGTCTCCTAAAAATGGGAATAAAACTCTAAAGGAGTATAATATAAAACCATTACTAGACCATATGTTTGTGATATAAAATGAGTTTTCTTGCCAGGATATCACATAACCATGGCAAACTGCCATTAGCTTCACTTTTTCTAGCATAAAAGAGAGAGAGGGAGGGAGGGAAATTCAACAGGCATTCTTGAGATACATGTTTTATTAAACATATATAATTTATAAACCATATTTCTGGGGTTCATTGCCACTCACTGAAGTAAATAGCTATATCATTGGGTTGCCAGGGTATTGTTTGGTCATTCATAGGTCTCCCCTTTCCATGACACTTTGGTTTGCTGACTTTAGAAAGAGTTATATGGAATATATTTTGTCCCCATGCTTCTTGCCCTCTGTTGTAGTATGTTCTGATTTTCAAGCCAGTTTGCCCTTTCCCCCCTAATTTCCTCAAGAATCTGTTAGGAACTTAATTGAAAGGATGGCATGAACACCAAGCCCCAGTTGGACAGCCCCCGGTGTTCAGGTCAGTCCACTAGCACCTTATCTAATTGCCAACCTCTTCCTCAAGGAAAGGATAGTTTTGGATGCTTCTGCAAGTCGGTCACCACCATGAAAGTTTCTTTGTCCAAAGCTGGCAGCTCATAGAATGGGGAAGAAAAAAAAACAGAGAAGCTTTGTGGAATGTTTTAGATGCTACAAATGCATTAATTTCAAAATGGCCTCTTTTCTCTAGTTCAAGCAATCATCTTGTTAAAAAAAAAGTTCCTAGCAAAAAAAGCTCTGAATAGAATGTATTACTAAATGAAAAGTTTGGACATCTTTTCTAGATGCATCTTAAGATATTTCAAATAAAATATTGAAGTTATATTGGAGAGACAGACTTAGAGTTTAGAAAGTTTTGTTGTTTCTGGAATCAGTCTTTGTGATTATCTAAAAAGAAATGTCAAGGGAAACCGTTGCCCCCCTCAGCTAATAGAGATTAAGAGATTAGACATTCACAGACTTAAATTACCTGCTTCTCTAGCCAGACAGTAATTGCAACAATACCATTTATATTTATTACAATATACAGTTCATCTATTGGTTAAAACCAAGAATTACTAACACTGAATCTAGGGACTTCCCTGGCTGTCCAGACGTTAAGACTACCTTCCAGTGCAAGGGGTTTGGGTTCAATCCCTGGTCAGGGAGCTAAGATCCCATATGCCTCACAACCAAACAACCAAAACAGAAAACAGAAGTCATATAATAACAAATTCAAATAAAGACTTTAAAAAATGGTCCACATAAAAAAATCTAGGAAAAAAAAACACAACAACAATGAATCTAATACTTAGGAGAAATACTCATCCTCTTGCTTTATGTTAACACTTCTAAAGAGATTTAAACCAGTCAAGGAAATTAAAATCTAGCCAATTTTAAAAGCTGGACAATTGTCTCCATTTTCATTTTACTACTTCAGTAAACCTAGTCACCCCAGAGAGTCACTCTTTCAAAGGCTGTTTCTCCAGTGCACATTATAGAATCAAGTCTTTGAAAGTTTATATTTTTCGAATATATATATTTCATCAATTGTGAAAAATAATACCACTATTTTCTACAACCTTTGATGACTAAAGAAATCATATTAAATTATATTATATAACTTTTATTTTTCTGAATGCCACCTTCTAATTTGCTTACTCTCAGACTCTGAAAATCCCTCTCAAGCTGCTTATGAAATAGTTACTATCTAGAATGACAGTATTTTGAAAATATTATAAAGTACAGGCCATCTTATTGTACAGTTTACATGGATTAGTAGCAACTTGCCCACATGCTTCTCTGTGTTTTGGAAGCCTATTTTTGTAAAGTGTCTAATATAGAATAAGCCATAACATTTGCTGTTTTATGTGCTATTGCCAAGACGTGACTTGTAAACACTAGCAGAAATTCTGATGCAGATGACAGTGTCATTTGGAGAGACTTCCAAATTGACATCTTTGCAGTTTTGTAGATAAAAAGTTGTATATACATGCTATGTTTAATATGTATGTGTTTAATGCATGTACATATTATTTTAAATTAGTCATTGTTTTAAATCAATTGCACACATATGCTGCATATTTATGCAGTTTATTAAACATTTTTGTTTTGTTAAGGACTCTGTTAGAGGGATGAAAAGATAAGCTACAGATTGTGAGAAAACATTTTATAGATCACATATCTGACCAAAGAATTTGTATCTAAAATATGTAAAGAATTCTTTCTTTCTTTTCTTTCTTTTTTTTTTTTTTTGCTTCATTGGTTATTCATTGCAGCACTCAGGGGCTTTCTATAGTTGCTGTGTGTGGGCTTAGTTGCCCCAAGGGCATGTGCGATCTTAGTTCCCCAAACAAGGATCGAACCCATGTCCCCTGCATTGGAAGGCAGATTGTTAAGGCCACCTGTGAAGAACTCTCAAAACTGAACAGTTAAAAAAAACAAAAACAAAAAAAAAACAGAAAACACCTTATATTCAATTAGAAAATAAGAAAAAGATATGAAGAATCATTTCATCAAAAAAGATATATAGATATCATGGCAATGGCTCAGATGGTAGAGCGTCTGCCTGAAGTGCAGGACACCCGGATTCGATCCCTGGGTTGGGAAGATCCCCTGGAGAAGGAGATGGCAACCACTCCAGTAATCTTGCCTGGAAAATCCCATGCATGGAGGAGCCTGGCGGGTTACAGTCCATGGGATCGCAGAGTCAGATATGACTGAGCGACTTTACTTACTTTACTTAAACACATGAAAAGATGTTTAGCATCACTAGCTATTAAAGAAATGCAGACTAAGTCCATTGTGAGATATCACTGTATATCTGTTTGTTGTTGTTTAGTCTCTAAGTCCTGTCTCTGTGGATATGACTCTAAAGGGGTAGCATGAGTGAAACTTTCCTGGCAATAGTTCTGTATCTTTTTTTTAAACAACTTTCTTCCATTTTTATGTATTTATTTATGGCTATGCTGAGTCTTTGTTGCTACTCACGGGTTTTCTCTTGTTGCAGCAAGTGGGAGCTACTCTAGTTGAGGTGTGCAGGCTTCTTACTGCGATGGCTCCTCTTGTTGCAGAGCGCAGGCTCTGGGGCACCGGCTCAGTAGTGTGGTGCACCCGCTTGGTCGCTTCTCAGCAGGTGGAATTGTCCCAGACCAGAGATCCAATCCCTGTCCCCTGCAATGGCAGGCCTTAATGGCACTCCCCTGCCTTAATCACCAGGGAAGTCCTAATAGTTCTGTATCTTGATTGTCATGATGGTTACATGAATCTAGAGATGTCATAAAATAACATAGAATTTCCAGACATATATATCAATATTAACTTCCTGGTTTTGATGTCTTACTATAGTCATATAAAATGTACCCATTGGAGGAAACAGTAAAGGATACCTGACAGATTTCTCTGTACTTCTGCAATTTTTTATAAATCTGTAATTATTTCAGTACAAAAAATATTTTTGAAATCTTCCCAGAGTGATGTAGAATCCATGGAATATGCATTATTTATTTATAACAAGATGAAAAACAGTGTTGTTGTAATGAATTTATGCCCTAAAACACATATTAAGAGTTTTGGTTTGGGTATTAAGTAGCCTTGAATCTCACCTTTTTCTTTAGCAGCCATAGGTCATGGAAAATAATTTATTGTCTTCATGTCTCAATTTCCTTTCCTATTAAAATATAGTCATAGGAATAAGAATAGTAATACCTATCTTGTGGCATTTTTACAAAGATTAGAATGAGATAATATACATATTGCTCTTAGCACAATATCTGACGTCTAAATATACCTCAATAAATGGGAGTTGATGCTTTTTTCTTTCTTTCAGACCTTCATAGAGCTTTGTACTAATTCTTGATTTTACTGCTGTATTTAAACTGATATATATTTATGACTTGAGTCTGCAGCTCGTTGGAAAACTTCATGAGTTATCCTTTATAGGTCATTAGCACTGAGTAAATTACTTTATAAAGTTATTAAAATTCATACATATCAAATGCCTAATCTGCTTTGCACAATCCAGTGGTCACTTTTCAGTGTCCCCTGGAACTTATTTCTCAGCACCATTTGACACAATCAGCCACTTTCCCATTTTTAATCCTGTTCTGGGCTGAATTGTATTCCTCCAAATTCACACATTGAAGCCTTAACCCAGGGTGATGAAACTTGAAAATGGGGCCATAGTGCAGTAATTAGGTTTAAATGAAGTCGTAAGGGTGGGGCTCTTATGGTGGGGTTAGTGCCTTTCTAAGAAGAGACACCAGAGAGCTCTATTTCTTTCTATACCATGTGAGAATGCCATGAGGAAGAATCCATCTAGAAGCCAGAAAGAGCTCTCACCAGAAACTGTTTGCACTCGCGCGTTGATCTTGGATTTCCTAATTTCAAGAACTGTGAAAAACAAGTTTCTGTTGGTCCAACCACCTAGTCTATGGCATTCTGTTATGGAAGCCAAGCAGAGTATTACAAATCCCTTTGTCTTTTCCTTTGCTTTTTTTCCACCATCCTTTAAATATTAAAGCCCCTCTGTGTTTTCTCCCAAGGGTTTTTTTTTTTCCTGTCCTTTTTTTTTTCCTTCTAACTCCGTTCATCCTCCTTAAATAATCTAATCAGTTACCAAATTTCCAGTTAGTGTCTTTGCACCAGTAGCATCCACATTTATAACCATCGGGTCACACTTTGCTTCTGAGCTCCAAACTCATGCATCTGTATTTCCACAGTCATCAGTATGTCTCATATTTAGCCTGTATCCATCAGGCTTCTGTCAGGAAACAGAAGAAATTTGAATCAAGAAGCTATATGTAAAATTGTGGACAAGGTTTAGAAAAAGCAACATGGGTTGATGCCTTCCTATAGACCTAGTAACAGCAGGAAGCTATTAGCACTCTGAATCTGTTGGGCAAGAGAAGGAAGTGATTACAAGAACCCAGAGAGATAGAAGGAGAGAAGGATGGGGGGCAGGGGGAGAGGAAGAAAGAGAGATAGGAGAAGAGATTGTGTGTGTACTAATTAGCTAGCTAGCTATGTGGAGAGGAATGTCTGATAGATGGTGGGACAAAGTCAACCCAAGAACACCCAGTAGGAACAGACCCAGTGAAATAAATATCCAACCCTTACTCTCCTCTCTTTGATCTATTTCCTCTGCCCTGTTCATTGAACCCAATTGGAAGTGAGAGGGCCAAGTCACCTATTGAATAGGACATAAAGATCAGCCTCCTGGTGCAGAGAGCAGAATGGTGAAGAGAGGAGACTGAAAGTGGAAGAGTCAAAGGAAGCTCTCTGATACAGAAAGGATTAAGCACAAACCATCTCTATCTCCAGTATTTCCTAGCTCAGCAGATACCACCACCATCCACACAAATCCTGAAGTCAAAATCCTGAGAGTTACCCTTCATTCCTCTTCCTTTCTACTCCTACATCCATATCAAATACAAATACAATGCAGATATCTTACAAATTTGATGAGTTCTCTCCAACTGTACTACCACTATCATGATTTGAACTCCCATGATGTCTCTCTCAGACCACTGGAATAGCCTTCTATCTTCATTCACTTCTGTCTGTCTCTATTCCATCAAGGTATCAGTGTGGTTGGGGCTGACAGAATCACAACCTTCCCAAAAGTCCACATTCTAATCCTTGGAACCTGTGAATCTATTATTTTATATAGCAAAGGGAACTTGCTGATATAATTGAATTAAGGGCTTTTGAGATGGGAGGTAACGTTGTATTATCTTGGTGGACCAAAGTAATCATGAGTTTCTAAAACTGGATAACCTTTGCTACTTGGAGGCAGTGGCAAATGTGACTACAGAAGAATGGTAAGAGGTATGTCACATGTCTGGCTTTGCAGACCAAGGATGGGGTTAGTAGGCAAGGAAGACAAGTGGCCTCTGAAGCTCAAGAGGGAAAGGAAATAGATTCTCTCTGATAATCTCCAGAAAGGAAGATAGTTCTGTTATGACCTCGAGTCCACTGTGAACCATGTTGTTGTTGTCCAGTTGCCAAGTCATGTCTGACTCTTTCACAACACCATGGATTGCAGCATTCCACGCTTCCTAGCCCGTCACCATTTCCCAGAGTTTGCCCATGTTCATATCCATTGAATCCATGATGCCGTCCAACCATCTCATCCTTTGTCATCCAATCTTTCCCAGCATCATGGTCTTTTCCAGTGAGTCAGCTCCTCATATCTAGTGGCCAAAGTATTGGAGCTTCAGCATCAGTCCTTCCAAAGAGCATTAAGGGTTGATTTCCTTTAAGATAGACTGGTTTTATCTCCTTGCTTTTCAGGGGACTCTCAAGAGTCTTCTTTAGCACCACAGTTTGAACCAGGGCAGACTTCTAAACCATAGGATTATAAGAAAATAAATGTGTGCTATTTGAAGCCACCCTCTGTGGTAATTTGTTACTGTAGCTATAGCCAGCTCTTAGAGTGGTCTTGTAAAGTCTCAGGTTTAACATATCACTCTACAGCTTTAAGACCCTCAAATGCTGGTCATTGTACTGACAGAGTCTAAAAATCCTTCACCTAAATTCCAGAGCACCCTAAGATCTGCTACTTCATCCTCATTGCAAACACTCCTCAGTCAGCACACTCCAGCTATGCCTCACCATTTCTAGACCATGCTGTATAACAAATTGCCACAAACTTAGCACATTTATTCTCAGTTTCTGTGGGTCAGGATGCCAGATCCCCTCCTTAGGGTCTCATTTGACTGCAATCAAGAGCTGCATTTTCATTTGGGGAGTAGGGAAGAATCTTTTTCCAAATCTGAGAGGCATAGTGCAATTCCTGACAGAGAGTCTGTTCTCTGCCACTTTCAGCTTCTGATGGCTGTCAGCATTCCATGACTTGTGGCCACATCACTCCAGTCTCTGTCTCCATAGCCACAGTGATTCTCCCTCTTTTTCATGTCTTCTCCTCTTTTGTCCACCTCAAATTGCCCTTTGCCTTTTTCTTTTTTTGAAAGTTTTTTTTTTTTTTAATCTAGACCATTTTTTTTTTTTTTAAAGTCTGTATTGGATTCATTACACTGTTGTTTCTATTTTATATTTTTGGTTTTTGACCATGAGGCGTATGGGATTTTAGCTCCCCAATAAAGGATCAAAGCTATACTCTCTGCGTTGGAAGGTGAAGACTTAACCACTGGACTGCCGGGGAAGTCATTGCCTTTTTCTTAAAAAGACTCTTGTTATTGGGTTTAGAGCTCAGCCAAGAATCCAGAATGATCTCCACATCTCCTTCCTATTATATTCTAAAATGTCCTTTTTCTATTTTTCTTTACTGTCCAAAGTGGGTCCTACTGCTTTCCTTTTTTTAAATCATTTTTTTAAAAATTTGAAGATAATTGGTTTACAATGTTGTATTGGTTTCTGCTTCACAGTGAAGTGAATCAGCTATATATACACATCTCTGCTCTCTCTTGAGCCTGCATCCCATCTACCCAGCCCACCCCTCTAGGTTGTCACAGAGCACAGAGCTGAGCTCCTTGTACTGTACAGCAGTTTCCCACGAGCTATCTATTTTACACATGATCGTGTATATATGTCAATGCCACTCTCTCAATTCATCCCACCCTCTCCTTCCCTTGCTGTATCCGAAAGTCCATTCTCTATGCCTGGATCTATAGCCCTTCCCTGCAAATAGATTAACCAGTACCATTTTCTAGATTCCGTTTATTTGTGTTAAAAAAACAACAACAAAAAAATGGAACGCCTCACAAATTTGTGTGTCGTCTTTGCGCAGGGGCCATGCTTATCTCCTCTGTATCATTCAAGCTTTAGTATATGTGCTGCAAAAGCAAGTACCAAAAAATCCTTTTTCTAAACAAGGCAGCATTCACAGGTTCTGGGGATTGAGGTGAAATAGGGGGTCACCGTCCAACCTACTACAGGTCAACTGCTTGAATGCCTTCCTTCTCCTGGGCCCTCCAATTACACACTCAACAGCCCTTTTTACTTTTGCATAATCACAATTTTGATCACTTGTTCAACGTCTAACTTGATCCACTAGAGCACAACCTCACTACAGGTAGGAAACTTGCTACCTTGTTCACAAGTCTGTTCCCAGCACCTAACATATATTAGGTGCACACTAAGATTTTTTTGTCTCCCAAACCAACTGAATAATTTCTTTCTCTTCCACTTTGCTGAAGAGAAATCACCTAAGTCATTGGTAATGAAAGTTCTTCCCACTAATTGTGAACTTGTCATCTCTCAAGCTGTTTCATTAAAAAAAGCATCTATATTCTGAATTTAAATGAAGACATTTCTCTTCTCATGTGCTGCTTTACCTTAGGAACTTCAGACCAATTCTATGTGTGAGAGGTTGACATATGGAGGGTGCAATACAACTCCTTTGCTGTGGTCCATGGCATATAAATATGGCACAGGACACCATGTATGCTTTAACAGCTCAGTTCTCTTAGACTGATCAGACTGCTTTTTACAGTATGAATATTTAATCCTTTCAAGTCTGAACTCTATCTTCCTACATGCTGTGCCTCGCACGCTACAGAATGCAGAAGTGGTACTCAGAAAATAACAAATAACAACCACAATGATGATTGTAATGCATACCGTAATATTGTTACTAGAAATATAATTATGTGAACAGACAATTTACAGAAGAGAAGGGACCTCAGAGCCCTTGTGTTGTCAATCTGGCCTGTCTCTTAATCAGAGATAATAATAATAAAAATATCATTCCCCCCATCTGCAGTCAGCTTGTCAGCATAACAATATTTATAGAATGCTGTATGTAACAATGGCATCTCCATGCAGATGGATTAAGACCGAGGAGCAGCTGCAGATGGCTGTTCATTAACAGAAAGAAGAAAATGAATCTGAACAAAGGCACTTATGGAACCCCTAATTTATTAGTGCTGTAATAGGGAAGAGGAACTCTCTGGAATGATAACGGAGTAAAACCAGTTACAAAGATAATTGTAAAAACAAGACACAGATTCAGTACAACATACAGGGACATTTTATTGCCTGTAAGTTCTGTAGAATTACAAGGTCAATAGATATCAGACTCAACATCTAATCCTTCATATTTATTAATTACATTCAACAAAGCACTTGCCATCAATCTACAGACTGAAGCTAGATTAACATTCTGTCACAAAAATCTGCTCCATTCATCCTGAGAGAGGTGAAGATTTCTTTTACTTCTCTGTTGTATTTAATACAGTACATGCATACACACACACACATACACCCTTTGCCACAAAATACTTTCTGACTTTGGTCCTCAGAATGACTTCCTAACATTCAAGAATTTAATGAAGTAAGGTTCATAAAATGCTCAAAAAATGTCAACATGAAGGGGCTCCCAGATCTTTTTTTTCCTTCCATGTCTCAACTACCACATGACCGAGAAAATTTTTGCATATGTGACATCTCTGGTTTTTACTTCTCCAAAAGAGTTCTTAAGAATCCATCATTAGCTAAGATCCATGTCAGTGATTTCCAAAGTAGAAGATAGTCCAACAAACAAACATATTCATTAATAGGTAAACAAATATATTGTGGTGTCACCATACAGTGCAACAGAGGAACAGACTGCTAAAGTAACATGCAAAAACCTGGCCGAATCTCAAAATCTTTACACTGAATGAAGGAAGACAGACCTAATGTCTGAGGACAGATGTGGGGAAATCCTCTGAGAAAGGGCTGATGGAGTGCCTTTCTTACCTTGAATATGTAGGTCGTTCCATTTGCCAAGTTTTGTCAAGAGAATGCACTGGTCATAGCAAACACTCTCTTCCAACAACACAAGAGAAGACTCTACACATGGACATCACCAGATGGCCTACACCAAAATCAGATTGATTATATTCTTTGCAGCCAAAGATGGAGAAGCTCAATACAGTCAGCAAAACAAGAATGGGAGCTGACTGTGGCTCAGATCATGAACTCCTTATTGCCAAATTCAGACTTAAATTGAAGAAAGTGGGGAAAACCACTAGACCATTCAGGTATGACCTAAATCAAATCCCTTATGATTATACAGTGGAAGTGAGAAATAGATTGAAGGAACTAGATCTGATAGACAGAGTGCCTGATGAACTATGGACGGAGGTTCGTGACATTGTACAGGAGACAGGGATCAAGACCATCCCCAAGAAAAAGAAATGCAAAATGGCTATCTTAGGAGGCCTTACAAATAGCTGTGAAAAGAAGAGAAGTGAAAAGCAAAGGAGAAAAGGAAAGATATACCCATTCGAGTGCAGAGTTCCAAAGAATAGCCAGGAGAGATAAGAAAGCCTCCCTCAGTGATCAATGCAAAGAAATAGAGGAAAAAAATAGAATGGGAAAGACTAGAGATCTCTTCAAGAAAATTAGAGATACCAAGGGAACATTTCATGCAAAGATGGGCTCAATAAAGGACAGAAATGGTATGGACTTAACAGAAGCAGAAGATATTAAGAAGAGGTGGCAAGAATACACAGAAGAACTGTACAAAAAAGATCTTCATGACCCAGATAATCACAATGGTGTGATCACTCACCTAGAGCCAGACATCCTGGAATGTGACGTCAAGTGGGCCTTAGGAAGCATCACTACGAACAAAGCTGGTGGAGGTGATGGAATTCCAGTGGAGCTATTTCAAATCCTGAAAGATGATGCTGTGAAAGTGCTGCACTCCATATGCCAACAAATTTGGAAAACTCGGCAGTGGCCACAGGACTGGCAAAGGTCAGTTTTCATTCCAATCCCAAAGAAAGGCAATGCCAAAGAATGCTCAAACTGCCACACAATTGTATTCATCTCACACGCTAGTAAAGCAATGCTCAAAATTCTGCAAACCAGGCTTCAGTGCTATGTGAACCGTGAACTTCCAGATGTTCAAGCTGGTTTTAGAAAAGACAGAGGAACCAGAGATCAAATTGCCAATATCCGCTGGATCATCAAAAAAGCAAGAGAGTTCCAGAAAAACATCTATTTCTGCTTTATTGACTATGCCAAAGCCTTCGACTGTGTGGACCACAATAAACTGTGGAAAATTCTGAAGGCGATGGGAATACCATACCGCCTGACCTGCCTCTTGAGAAACCTGTATGCAGGTCAGGAAGCAACAGTTAAAACTGGACATGGAACAACAGACTGGTTCCAAATAGGAAAAGGAGTTCACCAAGGCTGTATATTGTCACCCTGCTTATTTAACTTATATGCAGACTACATCATGAGAAACGCTGGGCTGGAGGAAGCACAAGCTGGAATCAAGATTGCTGGGAGAAATATCAATAACCTCAGATATGCAGATGACACCATCCTTATGGCAGAAAGTGAAGAGGAACTAAAAAGCCTCTTGAAGAAAGTGAAAGAGGAGAGTGAAAAAGTTGGCTTAAAGCTCAACATTCAGAAAACTAAGATCATGGCATTCAGTCCCATCACTTCATGGCAAATAGATGGGGAAACAGTGGCTGACTTTATTTTGGGGGGGCTCCAAAACCACTGCAGATGGTGATTGCAGCCATGAAATTAAAAGACGCTTACTCCTTGGAAAGAAAGTTATGACCAATCTTGATAGCATATTAAAAAGCAGAGCCATTACTTTGTCAACAATGGTCCATCTAGTCAAGGCTATGGTTTTTCCAGTGGTCATGTATGGATGTGAGAGTTGGACTATAAAGAAAGCTGAGCACAGAAGAATTGATGCTTTTGAACTGTGGTGTTGGAGAAGACTCTTGAGAGTCCCTTGGACTGCAAGGAGATCCAACCAGTCCATCCTAAAGGAGATCAGTCCTGGGTGTTCAATGGAAGGACTGATGCTGAAGCTGAAACTCCTGTACTTTGGCCACCTGATGGGAAAAGCTGACTCATTTGAAAAGACCCTGATGCTGGGAAAGATTGAGGGCAGGAGGAGAAAGGGCGACAGAGGATGAGCTGGTTGGATGGCATCACTGGCTCAATGGACATGAGTTTGGGTGGACTCCGGGAGTTGATAATGGACAGGGATGCCTGGCGTGCTGCGATTCATGGGGTCGCAAAGAGTCGGACATGACTGAGGGACTGAACTGAACTGAACCATTTTTCAAAACTCATCAAACTATTCACTTTGACAGTTTACTTACTGCTTGTAAAATATTAACTCAGTAAGTTGGTTTTAAAGTTTCCTTAGCTCAAATATGTTTGAAAAATATTATATCCTGTATTCTCCTGTCACAAATTTATGAATAATCAATTAAAAAGTCTTCTCCCATTAACAGCAATTGAATCATTACAAGCCCCGAGAAATACTATGGTGTACAACAATGATTAATTGCTGATTCCACATTCCTTAAATCTGTGTAATTTCCAGATCCTCCCATTTGAAAAAATTAAGTCCTATTAACAGCATTGAAATTATAATTTATTAGCACTTTGATTCTGAGTGAGTCATTTAAATTCTTTGTATTGCTTTTTCCTCACCTGAAAAATGAGATATTTGTCTCCATCTCAAAGGTATCAGTTCAGTTAAGTCGCTCAGTCGTGTCCGACTCTGCGACCCCATGAATCGCAGCAAGCCAGGCCTCCCTGTCCATCACCAACTCCCGGAGTTTACTCAAACTCATGCCCATCGAGTCAGTGATGGAATAAGCATCTTTTAATTTCATGGCTGCAATCACCATCTGCAGTGATTTTGGAGCCCCCAAGAATAAAGTCTGACACTGTTTCCACTGTCTCTCCATCTATTTCCCATGAGGTGATGGGACTGGATGCCATGATCTTAGTTTTCTGAATGTTGAGTTTTAAGCCAACTTTTTCACTCTCCTCTTTCACTTTCTTCAAGAGGCTTTTTAGTTCCTCTTCACTTTCTGCCATAAGGATGGTGTCATCTGCATATCTGAGGTTACTGATATTTCTCCCAGCAATCTTGATTCCAGCTTGTGCTTCCTCCAGCCCAGCGTTTCTCATGATGTAGTCTGCATATAAGTTAAATAAGCAGGGTGACAATATACAGCCTTGGTGAACTCCTTTTCCTATTTGGAACCAGTCTGTTGTTCCATGTCCAGTTTTAACTGTTGCTTCCTGACCTGCATACAGGTTTCTCAAGAGGCAGGTCAGGCGGTATGGTATTCCCATCGCCTTCAGAATTTTCCACAGTTTATTGTGGTCCACACAGTCGAAGGCTTTGGCATAGTCAATAAAGCAGAAATAGATGTTTTTCTGGAACTCTCTTGCTTTTTTGATGATCCAGCGGATATTGGCAATTTGATCTCTGGTTCCTCTGTCTTTTCTAAAACCAGCTTGAACATCTGGAAGTTCACGGTTCACATAGCACTGAAGCCTGGTTTGCAGAATTTTGAGCATTGCTTTACTAGCGTGTGAGATGAATACAATTGTGTGGCAGTTTGAGCATTCTTTGGCATTGCCTTTCTTTGGGATTGGAATGAAAACTGACCTTTTCCAGTCCTGTGGCCACTGCCGAGTTTTCCAAATTTGTTGGCATATGGAGTGCAGCACTTTCACGGCATCATCTTTCAGGATTTGAAATAGCTCCACTGGAATTCCATCACCTCCACCAGCTTTGTTCGTAGTGATGCTTCCTAAGGCCCACTTGACGTCACATTCCAGGATGTCTGGCTCTAGGTGAGTGATCACACCATTGTGATTATCTGGGTCATGAAGATCTTTTTTGTACAGTTCTTCTGTGTATTCTTGCCACCTCTTCTTAATATCTTCTGCTTCTGTTAAGTCCATACCATTTCTGTCCTTTATTGAGCCCATCTTTGCATGAAATGTTCCCTTGGTATCTCTAATTTTCTTGAAGAGATCTCTAGTCTTTCCCATTCTATTTTTTTCCTCTATTTCTTTGCATTGATCACTGAGGGAGGCTTTCTTATCTCTCCTGGCTATTCTTTGGAACTCTGCACTCGAATGGGTATATCTTTCCTTTTCTCCTTTGCTTTTCACTTCTCTTCTTTTCACAGCTATTTGTAAGGCCTCCTAAGATAGCCATTTTGCATTTCTTTTTCTTGAGGATGGTCTTGATCCCTGTCTCCTGTACAATGTCACGAACCTCCGTCCATAGTTCATCAGGCACTCTGTCTATCAGATCTAGTCCCTTAAATCTATTTCTCACTTCCACTGTATAATCATAAGGGATTTTATTTAGGTCATACCTGAATGGTATAGTGAGAATGAAATGAGTTAGATGTTTGTAATACTCCTAACACTGTGCCTGAGATAATGTGTTACTCTTGGAACACATTTTTTGAAAAATGGAGAGCCTTCCTTAAATCATTCACTTACGGGGAGAAATCAGGATGAACTATTGTCTTATACATCCCTGAAAAAGAGAGCAAATGTGAGTGGCACTTCTTAATGAAGAAGCTGCTCAAATGTGTATGTGAAGCAGTGCACTATGATGCTCTAGAAAGGAAATCAAACTAATTGATCCCCAGCTCTGAGGTTTACTGACTGTGTAAGCTGGGAAGTCATGTTTTGTCTCTAGCCCCAAACTTTCCTCATTTAAGAATAAGATGGCTAGAATGGGAACTTGCTGTATGCCGCAGGGAACTCAAACTCGGACTGTTAGCAACCTAGATGGGTGGGGTGGGGAAGAAGATGGAAGAGGGGTTCAAGATGGAGGGGACATATGTATACCTATGACTGATTCATGTTGATGTTTAGCAGAAACCAACACAATTCTGTAAAGTAATTATCCCTCAATTAAAAAATAAATAAATTAAAAAAATAAGGTGGCTAGGAATACATCTTAACTTGGAAGTTATAAGAATAAGAATGAAAAAGAATAAGGTGGCTAGGAAGTGGCATCTTAACCACAGGAAAGCCATTCATGAAACACTGCTACTATCATTCCATATGATGGTGAAAAGCAATGTTTCCCTATTCCTGGTTTGCTGAGTTCTTACTGGCAATGGATATTGAATTTTATCCAATCCTTTCTGCATATTTAGATGATTGCTTTTCTTTATTATTTTTAGTATGATATAATATAGTTATCAATTTTTAAATTGTAAAGTTAATATGCATTCCTGGGATAAACTCTTTATAGTCAGCAGAAAAAGGTGGCTAATAGAGGCAAAAAGCAGATTAGAGATGGACAGGGACTGGGGTGCAGGGATGAGAGTGACTGTTTAATGGGTCCAGGGTATTTTGGCAGGGAGTGGAGTCTGGTGGTGATGAAAATGACCTGGGACTAGGTAGTGGTGTTGGTTGTACAACACTGTGAATATGCTAAAAGCTATTGAAGTTTTCACTTTAACATTGTTAAAGTGGTGAATTTTATATTATGTATTTATGTATATTCACCTTATACTAAAAAATATAAGGTGAATAAGGTGACTGCACTGGGTGATATTCAAGATCCCTGATCTTTGTTCACTCTCACTTATTCAGTAAATTTCTATGAAGCCTCCACTATATGGTTCCAGGCAATATGTTCTCCTGAGAAGATATTATAAAGAATAAAAAAAGACATGTTCTCTAACATCGCTAAAATTTTATCTTTGGAGCTTTCCTTCCTAATTGTGCCCCTAGTTTAGGGTATTATACTCTATTCCCTTTAAGGCAATGAGTAGTTTGAAGTTTTGGAAAGCATGCTAAGGGTTTGATGTTATGGCATGAGTTATTGTTTGATATTAAAGGAAGAAAGAATAAAGGGAAGGGACTGTTATTTTCTTGGCCCCAAGTAGCAGTCACTGTGGACTTGACCATACTTATCTCATTTAATCATCACCAGATTCTTGTAAAATTGGTGTTACCATGCACATTGCACAGATAAACTAAGCCTTAAGGACATTAAGTAAATCTTACATAGGCGACAGATTTTATAAGTAGTATAGCAAGGAGTTGAAATGCATAAGCCCATAGATTTTATATAATACTATATTTGATTCCATAATGTAATGTTTATAATCCTGACATTAGTTATGTAAAATGTAGCATACTTGTGACATTAAGATTTACAGAGTTTCCAATGAAGTTTGACCTTACTATGACAGATGCCAGCAAAAGAGTTAACAAGATGAAGAAATCTAATTAGAGGGGGAAAAGCCAGTGATGCCCAAAGAAATATATCCTTTGTGGTATTTACCTATTCAAGATAGTAGTTAATATTTAAAACCATCATTTAGAATGTTTTGTGGTTTTCTGGCAACTAAAAAAGCTAAATTTTTTTTAATTCCTGAAAGAATCTATTAAAATAAAATCTTGTGGTTATCATAATTTTTAAGCAGATACTGGGCCCATTATGAAAAGAAAATAACCTTGATGGGGCATGTTTCCACAGTCCTTAGAGTTTGCATGCACACATCAAGTGACAACTGAAATACAACTGGCAAGGAAATTGAAGACAGTTTGGACAGTAAAAGATACTGATGTAAGGCAAACATGGACAGTTTACTTTGTTAGTAATTCACTGACACAAAGCTATTGCTACATTTCAGTTATATTATCAACTGGAGAGTTTCATGTGTAAAAATATTTGCTTTCATTAGTGTCTTGGTTGGTATAAAAGTTAGATTAGCTTTTATAATTCAATAATTTATTTATTAGCAGAAAAGGAAATTTCCTAAGCAAAGCATGGCTTCTACTTATATCCTATTTCCTTTCTGTTTTTATTTACTTGGCTAAAACTGCCATTGTAATGTAAACTAAAAGTGGTGATGGGAAGTACATCGTTTCTGACTTTAAAGGAGATGTTTCTTACCTTTTAGTGTTAAATAAGCTGTTTAAGTTTATTGGGAAAAACTCATTATGAAATTAAAGAGCCTTTCTGAGCCCAGTTTTCTAGGAAGTTTTTGAATCCTCTTAATGAATTCCTTTTTCTGCAACTGTTGATATGAACATACTGAACTTTCTTCTTTATTCTGTTAAAAAATTGTGTACTACATTAATCCACTTGCAGAGATCAAACCATCCTCACATTCCTGGTATAATGTTGGCCCTTGCGTATCTTTTCTGTGTCACTTCTTGCCAGTTCCCCTAATATTTATGATCAACAGTCTGGTTTTATTTGATTTTTCAGTTATTTGAATAAATTTACTTTTACACATCATACATGATGCTTTTTTCACCCCAGCACAGTCTTCTGGACTTTTCTTTCTTCCAACACATTAACTTTGTTAAATTACAATATATTACCCTTAGCTTAAGCAACCCTTTTTCCAGGAAAGTCTGTTTTGATACCTCCCATTCCTAGACTTCCCAGTTTAACACCTTCTATTGAAGGTAGGTAGCACTTATATTGAGTTGTAAATATCTGTTTAATTTTCTTTCTTCCTAAATATATTATATACATTCCAAGGGAGAAGAGATTAGGTATTTTTTCAGTAAAATATCCTCTATACCTCACAGAGGGCCTGGAAAACTGTAAGGCACCAGTAAATTATGAGAGAAAGAGAGCAAGAGAGTGGGGTGGGGAAGAATGGGAGAATATCTTCAATTTAGATTTCTGAATGACTCTAAGGATGAAATAATCTGTTTTTCTTTTAATTAGCTTGAGAATTTTCTGGTTTCACTCAAATTATGATGTATATATATAGAAAAAGTATGGAAACAAATTCTATTTCTTTAGTCTGTGGGACACCAGGAAGAAGCAACATTGATGTAGAATAAAGAAAAGGCATGGCCATAAACATTTCCTTTCCACCAATAAAAACAAAGCTATATTGGTTTTAATGTCACCACATGTGAAGACTTGTAGGAAATTGATTTATTGTTAGGATCTTGAAAACTATCATTTTGTACTATAATCCTAGCAGTTGTGATATGTAGGCACTGTAACTTGGATATTTTGACGCGAAAATGCCAGCAGCTCTGAGATTGTCACAGAAAGTCCTAGGCAACAACAGGACAAGAGAACAAAGTGACAGAAGAGAAAGGAGAAGAACGATTACTTCTAGGACGACCCTAGTAAGAGTAAAAATCAATACTGTGGAAAGAAAGCAAAAAAGGGAATAGACATGAATCTGCCACTTCTAGAATGATAGAGTTATATCTCAGTGCTAATATCAGGTTCTCATTTAGATTTCCTTTTCCTTTCCACTCTGTACTTACTGTTCACCCCTTGGTTTATACTCTAATCAATTCATACCTGTATCCTTGCCTTCAACCTCTTCCAGTTCCCATCTATCTTCTTCCTAGGAATACCCTTATTCACATCCCTCTTCTCCACTTCTTTCAGGTACATCTATCTGTCTTCCCTGTAAGTGTCTCAGCAGGCTTGGGGATTTAACACATAACAGGAAGCATATCAAATATTCTGAATTAAGCCATCACATTGCTTCAGCTTCAGACTTCTTTCTTGCCAGAAGAGATGGGAGTGATAGTTGTCACATTCTCGCCATCCAGTCTTATTTCTTGTCACATTTGGGTCCAACCTCCTTACCTAAGTTTGTAAAAGCCAGATTAATAATCTCTCTGGTTTTACTTGTCCATTTCTGTTCCTCCCACTCTTGCCATCTACCTGGTTAACAATACTCTGACCCAAAGCCAAATTTCTTCACTTATTATCACCTTGAACACAGAACTCAAATGTTCCCAATTTTTGTCATTCTTCTCTGCCCCAGAAATTGTTGACCTTATAGCTTTTGTAAATAATATAATTGCTTTTAGGAAATACGATGGTCATGAGCAGATAAATAGACTGTTCCTGTTATGTACATGCTGACTCGGGGTTAACCTACCTGTTGCTGACTTCTGCTCTCCTAATGATTCTGCTACAAAACTTGACCTGTACTTGACCTACCAGTCACTTTCTCTTTCTATAGCAACCCAAGGTCCACAGTATCCACACCCAGTTGTTCCCCAAACAAGCTGCTTTCATCATTTTGTCTCCTCTCCACTTAAGAATCCACACAATTCAGCTGCTTCACAGTGGCTCTCAAATTATGCTTCTCTCTCAATGACAGACAGGTATTCCACTGCAAACTACAAATAATGGGAGTCTTTTTCTGTGACACAGAAAAATTAAGTGAATTGAAATTTTCTCATTTTAATACCATTTTGTATTTATGTTACTCATAGCACATAGCAAAAGCCTAAACACTCAATCAGTCAGTGAGTAAATAATCATTGACTTGACTTTATCACTGTTTGTGGTTTGGGATTTATGTGAAATTAAGGGTAAAGATTCCAAACAGTAAAGGGTGTTGGGGATTTTAATGCTCATCCTGTGGTTTCTTGATAATTGGAAATCTGATATATAATAATAAAACTAAATATAAAATACTATATATCTTTTTTGTATATATAATAAGCATATCTACTAAAAGTATATATATATATATATATATAACATATACATGCACACTTGTGGTCATAACTATATCAGTTCAGTTCAGTTCAGATCAGTCACTCAGTCATGTCCGACTCTTTGCGACCCCATGAATCGCAGCACGCCAGGCCTCCCTGTCCATCACCAACTTCCGGAGTTTACTCAAACTCACGTCCATGGAGTCAGTGATACCATCCAGCCATCTCATCCTCTGTCATCCCCTTCTCCTCCTGCCCTCAATCTTGCCCAGCATCAGGGTCTTTTCAAATGAGTCAGCTCTTCCCATCAGGTGGCCAAAGTATTGGAGTTTCAGCTTCAGCATCAGTCCTTCCAATGGACACCCAGGACTGATCTCCTTTAGGTTGGACTAATTGGATCTCCTTGCAGTCCAAGGGACTCTCAAGAGTCTTCTCCAACACCACAGTTTAAAAGCATCAATTCTTTGGTGCTCAGCTTTCTTTATAGTCCAACTCTCACATCCATACATACATCCATACATACAGGAAAAACCATAGCCTTGACTAGACTATGATCAAGTCTTTGTTGACAAAGTAATGTCTCTGCTTTTTAATATGCTATCTAGATTGGTCATAACTTTCCTTCCAAGGAGTAAGCGTATTTTAATTTCATGGCTGCAATCACCATCTGCAGTGATTTTGGAGCCCCCCAAAATAAAGTCTGACACTGTTTCCACTGTCTCCCCATCTATTTCCCATGAGGTGATGGGACCAGATGCCATGATCTTAGTTTTCTGAATGTTGAGCTTTAAGCCAACTTTTCCACTCTCCTCTTTCACTTTCATCAAGAGGCTTTTTAGCTCCTCTTCACTTTGTGCCATCAGGGTGGTGTCATCTGCATATCTGAGGTTATTGATATTTCTCCCAGCAATCTTGATTCCAGCTTGTGCTTCTTCCAGCCCAGCGTTTCTCATGATGTAGTCTGCATATAAGTTAAATAAGCAGGGTGACAATATACAGCCTTGACATACTCCTTTTCCTATTTGGAACCAGTCTGTTGTTCCATGTTTCCAGTTCTAACTGTTTCTTCCTGACCTGCATACAGGTTTCTCAAGAGGCAGGTCAGGTGGTCTGGTATTCCCATCTCTTTCAGAATTTTCCACAGTTTATTGTGATCCACACAGTCAAAGGCTTTGGCATAAAAAAATAAATAAGTGCATCTTCATATACATTTGAGGCTTTCCAGGTAGCTTACTGGTAAAGAATCTAGCTGCCAATGCAGGAGGTGTGGATTCAATCCCTGGCAGAGGAAATGGCAATTCACGCCAGTATTCTTGACTGAAAATTCCCATGAATAGAGGAGCCTGGTGGGCTATAGTCCATGTGGTCAGTGTTGGACATGGCTGAATGACAGAGCTCACACACATACCCACACTCATTCATAAACACAGAGGAGTATCACACTTGACCTGTTTCCTTCTGTTATTGAACATTTATAACACTAGTATGCTTTAATTTATAAATGAGAGCAATGATACTGTCTTTTCTTGTTCAGTCGCTTAGTCATATCCCACTATGTGACCCCATGGACTGCAGCACACCAGGCTTCCCTGTCCTTCCCATCTCTCAGAGTTTGTTCAAACTCATGTGCAATGCGTTAGGGATGCCATTCAGCCATCTCATCCTCTATTGTTTCATTCTCCTTCTGCCTTCGATCTTTCCAAATACCAGGGTATTTTCTAATGAGTATGCTCATCCCATCAGGTAGCCTAAGTATTGGAGCTTTAACATCAGTTCTTCCAATGATTATTCAGGACTGATTTCCTTTAGGATGGACTGGCTGGATCTCCTTGCAGAAGTCAAGAGTATTCTCCAACATCACAATTCAAAAAGCATCAATTCTTTGTTGCTCAGCTTTCTTTATAGTCCAAATCTCACATCCATACATGACTACTGGAAAAACCATAGCTTTGACTAGATGGACCTTGGCTGGCAAAGTAATGTCTCTGCTTTCTAATATGCTGTCTAGGTTGGTCATAGCTTTTTTCCCAAGGAACAAGTGTCTTTTAATTTCATGGCTGCAGTCACCATCTTCAGTGATTTGGAGCCCCCCAAAATAAAGTCTGACACTGTTTCCACTGTTTCCCCATCTATTTGCCTTGAAGTTATGGGACCAGATGCCATAATTAGTTTTCTGAATGTTGAGTTTTAAGCTAACTTTTTCACTCTCTTCTTTCACTTTCTTCAAGAAGCTCTTTAGTTCTTCACTTTCTGACATAAGGGTGGTGTCATCTGCATATCTGAGGTTATTGATATTTCTCCCAGCAATCTTGATTCCAGCTTGTGCTTCATTCAGCCCAGTGTTTCTCATGATGTACTCTGCATATAAGTTAAATAATCAGGGTGACAATGTACAGCCCAGACGTACTCCTTTCCCTATTTGGAACTAGTCTGTTGTTCCATGTCCAGTTCTAACTGTTGCTTCCTGACCTGAATATAGATTTCTCAAGAGGCAGGTCAGGTTGGATGGTATTACCATCTCTTTAAGAATTTTCCAGAGTTCAATGTGGCCCATGATACTCTCTGAGTGCGTGAAAGTCGCTCAGTCGTGTCCGACTCTTTGTGACCCCATGGACTATACAGTCCATGGAATTCTCCAGACCAGAATACCGGAGTGGGTAGCCTTTGCCTTCTCCAGGAGATCTTCCCAACCCAGGTATCGAACCCAGGTCTCCCACATTGCAGGTGAATTCTTTACCAGCTGAGCCACAAGGGAAGTTCAATTATCAAGAGATGATACTCTCTACATCTCCTTAATTCTTTTCCCCTTTACCTCTTTTTGCTTTTTAGCACTTGAAATATAAAGTGTGTGTTTTTAGTTAACATAAAAAGTCTCTTTCTGTTAATAATCAGAATTAATTTCAGACAAGGCTAAGGCTAGAATTCCTTTGGAAATAGGCCTAGGGAGACTCCATGAGTGTGTGGTAACACTTAAACCTTCACTAAAGATCCTATTATATATTTATCAAATAACATATCTGTTTATATCAAGCTTTACAATAACTTGCTCTCATGCATTAGGCAGACATATGGATTTTTTAATGACATTGGCACATTTATGTCTCCAGAGAAGTTTCCTGCCATGGCATCCATACCCTATAAAAACACTACAAAGGCATTTTTGGAGCAAGGAATGAATTTTGAAATGACAGCCTGGCTCTGCTCCATGATGAAAATTAATGATAAATCTTTAAAAAAAACTGAATTAAAAGATAATCCTAAAATACTGATTTACAAAGATTCCTGATCTTGTTTGGAAATTTAGTAACTTTGGTAAATTATTCTGGTAATCTAGGTTACACCCTATTCTATTTGCTGCTTCTCCAAACCAGTAATCCAAGGAGATGTTTATAATGACTGTTTTCCTTAATCCCCAGCTGAACTGATAAAGGTGATTTTCTGAAATCAGGAGGTAAGAGGCATTCCAAGTAATCACAGATGATAACAATTGCCAAACAGACTTCAGATATCTAAAAATAGAAGAGCATTAATTCCTACTGCCACAAAAAGAATCTGATGTCAGCAGTGTCAGGAAACGTAACCTAACCAGAGTGAAAACACCCCATGGGGTTATATAACTCACTGGAGTCATTTTCAGGTTCTGCATGTAAATTGTATAAAACTCCCAATAATATAATCCTCAGGATATAGGGATGATTGGCAGGCTGTAAAGCTTTTTCTTTAGACTCAAACAGTTCTTTGATACAAACAATATTTTTCATTTCAAAGGTAATTGTTGGTAGCCAATAGGCACTGATAGTCCCATGTGAGTAGCACAATAAGTACATTGCCTTTCAAAAAACAGTATTGCTTTTCATGTGATAGAGACCATTTGTGCAATTGAAAACCCATTCAGAATGCACACTGATAGACAGACCCTTTAAAATTCCAAGATGTTAATGTACTGAAGTGCATTATCAGACAGGCTCTCACACAAAAGCTCCTTGGGAAAAAATCTAATATATATATTCAGCCATCATTGTATTTATTTTTTTGGCAACAATTCCTTTCCCTTATTTTCTACTACACTTAGCAGAAAAAACCTCAGCTGTGTCTCAGCTGAAACAAAGGCAAGCCACAGCTCCAAATTTCAGTTTTTATTGTTGTCTCAATTACAGTGTTTCCCACTGTCCATTTTTGTTTCTTATCAGGAATTTGTAAATAACATACAGGACACAGAGATCACAAATGATTGCCTATCTATCCCTGGACCTAAATGTCCTGAAAAGTAGATTTTTTCCCAAGTAAATCTTGCAAATTGTCTCTTTTTATCTCCCGTGGTGAGCTTATTTTATACCAAATAGCAAATGGTTTTTATCTTCTCTTTTTATTTCTAATTCTTTTCAGGGCAAGAGCAGGCCAGTAAGAGAGATCCTTAGGCTATTCAATATTTGTACTTATTGACAGAGCCAAAGAAACATGTAATCAGAGAGTGTAACAAAATGAACTATTAAAAAACATAAAACTAAGAATAAAGGAAAGCATTACCATTCATCAAGAGATTAGCCATAATCCTATTAAGAAATCAAAGAATAGTTCTAAAAGAATTCCACATTCAAAATTCTGAGTGATCAGTTGTCTGAAAGAAAATCAATTCTTACATCACATCAAGAACAATTTTTGATGAATCTCTACTTACCTATTGATAGCTAGGCAATTAAAATAATAAAAGTTCAATGACAATGTTAAGCCATTATTTAATCAATTTCTATTAAACAAAAAAATGAAAAGCTTATTTAACTGAGTCTTGGGACCTGGGAAAATTTAAGTCACAATATAAAACTGATAGGGGAATCAAGAGACACAGTTCATTTTTTCTCTGCATTGAGTCACTGTGTGACCTTTAACTAGTAACTTCATCTCTCTGTTTCATTTTTACCCCGTGTGAAAATGAGAGTTAAACTGAAATATCAGCAAATTTGCCAGAAAGACTAAAGACATCATGTTCCTAAAAGTATCTGCATCTATTGAGAAATACAGATTTACATACTAAAATTAAAAATCTTTATTTCACAATGAATGCTTTAACTTATCTATGTGCTAGGAAGGTTGCATACTTTCTAATACAAATTTAGAGATTTCAAATGCTACTTTTTCTTACATAAATGTCTTCAGGCTTGTACAGTTTTCCTAGTTCATTTTTAGCTAAGCTAGGATCTCATGGGCTGTATTTACTGCACCAAAGTTATCCTCATCATCACACAGACTTCTAGCTACATTGGCTAAATGCCAAGATACTTATTAATGACCATTCTATAATAGTACCTTATATATGCAGGCCACTTCACACTTTACAGTCTAACATACATAATGCTTTCTTGGCTAGTAAACAATTCTACTTTGAGGGTGATTGCACACTTGCTATGACTTCAGTTCTTTAGAGAGCTAGGGCACTGGTGGTTTGTCATCTAGAGATGGAAAATTCCTGAGATTTTTGCCTCTTAAGCCAAATGATATGATTCAGCAGGATACTCATCTTCATTGGATAGACTAGCACACATATGGCTACAGCAAGGGGTATGACCGCCATGTTCACAAGTCAAGACACGTAAAGCAAGTTAAGGGAAATGTGTTGTCGGGGCAGTAAGCACAGCTAGAGACTCCGCTCTGATTGTTGCCACGTGGTGACTCAGCCCAATAACAAGCTCTACAAACATTTTAAGAGAAATAAAGTCTGTACACACACACATATAAATAAAATACCCCAATTTTTAAAAATAGTAATTAACTAACCTATGTTGAGAACTCTGAGAAAGACCTCTGTGCTAGGGCATGATATCTGAGCCACTGGAAATCTCACTTTAATTAAGAAATTCCTTCTGAGAACAGTTGTTTCAATAGGAAAATGGAGAATCTATGCTTGAGAGTTTCAGACTCTCTACAACACAAGTATTCATCCTGTAAGATATTTACAGTAGTGATTTTTATCATCGTGTAAGTTTTTGTTGGAGCTGTAATGCCTCAGTGTCACAGTGTTGACATCACATAGTCTTCTGCCCAAGAGCAGCAGCATCTCTCACCACAAGCACCATCACTGATTTTGCACTTTCCATCTCTCTCATTGCCAGTCATAAAGTCATTCAAATAAGAGATGGGTGATAAACACAACTGTATTATATCTATACATTGATTGCTTCTGATTTCCATCTTAGTAAAACCTGAAATATACATATTGTTCTCAAATGTAGCAAAAATAAATGTGTTCTTTTAATTTTCTGAAACTATTCCCATCTTATGCTGAGATACCCATGTCAGCTGATGGCAGAAAAAAAAAAAAAAACAAAAACCTTCAAAACTTGCAAATTACAGTACCTTGGGCCCTTCCAGTTTCAAATAATTTCTTTTGGTTAGAATATTATCATTTCAGAAATTATTAAGGCAACTCGAAGCTCAGTTCCTACCCAATCTCTTTCCTCTCCTTCCCTAAGTTAGCTTCTGGTTTCAAGGGCTACTTTTCTATCCTGATGGTGAGATAGTTGGGACCTGGGGTCCTCATAGTCTTTCCTGGGACTCAACTAACAATCTGTGGGTATCTGCCTCTGGTGTCCAAAAATGAAGAGCTCACTTATTAAAGTCATAATCTCAGTGAAACTCATATTCTTCAGCATGCTTAATGCTTGTTGAATGTTCCATTGGGCAGTTAGACGTTACTCCCTGCTGACAAGGCCCTATTTCTATTGTTATTTTTATTAGGTTGGCCAGAAATTTCATTTGGGTTTTTCCAGTACATCTTCTGGAAAAATTTGAATGAACTTTTTGGCCAATACAATATCATTATTGTAAAATATACATATCATAAAATTTATCATTTTAGCCATTTAAAGTATACAATTAAGTATCACTCAGTCCATTTACAAGACTGTGAAGCCACTCTAGTTCCTGAAGTTTTTGTCACTCCAAATGAAATCCATACACTTAATAAGCAGTCACTCCCCATTCTGTCCTACCCCCAGCTCCTGACAACCACCAATGTACTTTCTGTCACTGAATTTGTTTATTCTGTATATTTTGTATGAATGGAAACATACAAAATGTGACCTTTTGTGTAGGGCTTATTTAACCTAGTGTTTTCAAAGTTCATCCATGTCTTTTACATTATCAAAACTTTATTCCTTGTTAAAGGCTGAATAATAGTCCATTATGGATATATTGCTTTTTGTTTATCCATTCATCTCTTAATGGAAATTTGGGTTATTTCTACCTTTGGCTATTGTGAATAGAGCTGCTATGAATAAGCAAGTCCATGTTTCTATTTGAAGACTTGTTTTTCATTCTTTTGGGTATATACCTAGGAATGGAATTGCTCAGTCACATGGTCATTCTGCATTTACCCACTTCTGCCTATGTTTGCTGCAGATCTTCTCATTCTCAGTCACTTCCATTCACTTCATTCCTAATGGATGATGTCCACCCATGGTTACCATGTTAGGGGCACTTAAGTTTTCATTACAAAAAGCTTCCTGGAAGACCTGCAAATTTGAACCTCAACTTTCTGGATAAGGAGGGGTACTCAGAAATCTCTGAATCTCTTAGGTACCACATGTAGGGATACAAAGCCAGTAGAACATTCAGTAGCCCATCCCTCATCTCCCTCCTTCAATCCCATTTTGCCATCCTTGAGCCTTGTTGGAAGTGCTGGGAAAATAAAACTTCTACTTGAATATTCTCATGTTCTCCCTCCATTTCCTGAAGATTCTAACATATTTCTTTCTTGTCTTACTACATTCCTATCCACCCTACAAGCAAATACACACACATAACCTGTCTGGTATTTCTGTTTTTCTCATCTGGTAGGTTGTTTCAACTCTGAAGATGTTTCCCCTAGACTTGTTATCCTTCCTTTCCATCTCTTTCTCCTTCTGTAACTGGAAGGATTTCCATTACATCACTTTTTACTTACTCTTTCATGAGGTATTGTTTGCCCTTCTATTTTGGAGCAGAAGGGCTGCAGGGCAATCTGATTTAGGGGAAAATGGAAATATATATGTTTAATAGTTTTAGTATCAGATTATCCTCTTTTCATGTCTAATGGGCTTCCCTTGTAGCTCAGCTGGTAAAGAATCCGCCTGCAATGTGGGAGACCTAGGTTCATTTCCTGGGTTGGGAAGATCTCCTGGAGAAGGCAAAGGCTACCCACTCCAGTATTCTGGCCTGGAGAATTCCATGAACTGTATAGTACATGGGGTTGCAAAGAGTTGGATATGACAGAGTGAATCTCACTTCACTTCACTTCACTTCATATCTAATAGCAGTCTATGTAATGCAAGTTACATTCCTTAATTAATTGGCTATTTACATTCACTTGGGGAATTTTTGTACTATAAGAAAAATTGTATGCATTTTTAGGCATTTCTAGAAAAAGGAAGCTCTTTGGGAAAATTTCCACTGTGTCCACCTGGCCTACACTCATGTTCTCCAAGTTGTTTATGCTTCCCATGGCTTCATTCTTAATGACTCCTTCAGTTGCTGTCAGTAACTTTTACTACCAACCATTTGGTTCCATTGAAGCCTGAGCCCCCAGAGTTGTGTTTTAGCTTCTGTGTTGTCCAAGGTTTGCAGCCGCAAGCCTGTCCTGCAGTAATTCTATAACTTGGCCTGAATCCTCAAACGCCTTGTATTACTTTGTTGGTGGATGAGACACCACCCACCTCAAAAAAAAAAAAAAAACAAAAAACCACCACCAAAAAGTCCTATCAAGGGAACAGGGAGTTTCAAGAAGGAAGAAACTGTTTGTAATGTAAAAAACTGAGGGGAGCTCAGGTAAAATGAGGAAAGAAGTGTGTCTTAATGACTTTCATGAGAGAAATTTCAGCAGAACAGCAGAGCTAGAAGCCCTAAATAAATAGCCAATACTTCCAAAATGTTTGTATTACCCTTCATTTCTTTGTAGTATTCATTTCAGCTCTAATTCATTTTGTAAATAATGATTTGATGTGACTTTCCTTCCAAAGCTATAAGCCCCATGAGTATAAAAACACCACCCTTACGGCAGAAAGTGAAGAGGAACTAAAAAGCCTCTTGATGAAAGTGAAAGAGGAGAGTGAAGAAGTTGGCTTAAAACTCAACATTCAGAAAACTAAGATCATGGCATCTGGTCCCATCACCTCATGGGAAATAGATGGGGAAACATTGGAAACAGTGTCAGATTTTATTTTTTTGGGGCTCCAAAATCACTGCAGATGGTGATTGCAGCCATGAAATTAAAAGACACTTACTCCTTGGAAGGAAAGTTATGACCAATCTAGATAACATATTAAAAAGCAGAGACATTACTCTGCCAAGAAAGGTCTGTCTGGTCAAGACTATGGTTTTTCCAGTGGTCATGTATGGATGTGAGAGTTGGACTGTGAAGAAAACTGAGTGCCGAAAAATTGATGCTTTTGAACTATGGTGTTGGAGAAGACTCTTGAGAGTCCCTTGGACTACAAGGAGATCCAACCAGTCCATCTTAAAGGAGATCAGTCCTGGGTGTTCTTTGGAAGGACTGATGCTGAAGCTGAAACTCCAATATTTTGGCCATCTCATGCAAAGAGTTTACTCATTGGAAAAGATCCTGATGCTGGGAGGGATTGGGGGCAGGAGGAGAAGGGGATGACAGAGGATGAGATGGCTGGATGGTATCACCGACTCGATGGGCATGAGTTTGGGTAGACTCCGGGAGTTGGTGATGGACAGGGAGGCCTGCGTGCTGCAATTCATGGGGGCGCAAAGAGTCGAACATGACTGAGTGACTGAACTGAACTGAACTGAACTGAAGAGCTCATTTGCACTAAATGGCTCTTTTTTGAACCTATGTTTGGATTTGCCTGTGTGCATGTGTGTGTGTGTGTGTGTGTGTGTGTGTGTGTACATGTGTGTACCTGTGTTTATGCCACAGTTTCCTTAAAGCTTAAGCCCACTTTTTATTTTGAACCCTTTAAACAACATCTAAACTAAACACAGCAATTAAATTTTTAAAAAACTCAGGATTATGCTCCGGATAGATGGTTTTATTTCAGAGAGAAGTGCTTTACAATGGTTAAGGATGGAGACACAAATTCTTCTCGATTTATATTAAAACATTCTGTACTATCATCTCCATGGTTTCTTAGCTACTAAAGAAATCTAATATCCAACAGGAACCAAATTCAAGAAGCTTTGAAATAGAATAGAATAAGCTTAATATGCAATCCAGTTTTCTAGTCTCCCAATATTATGATGTAGATTAAATTAGGCTCTGAGAGGACTGAAATGGAAGATTTCAGTTCCTATTAGAAAATCAGGTAATTAGGGGAAAAGAGTGGTTTAAGGAAAAAAAGGATCCTTGAGCTACTGTTAAATTAATTATGTGAATTGAATCAAAGAAGTTGAGCTGAAATTATTTTTACAACTTTAGTCTTCTTTAGCAAAAGAGTTAGAAGGTTAGGGAGATCTAGAAAAGATATGGGAAGCGATTCTTCAAGAGATGAGGTAGTCAGTTTCTCCTTGTAGTCCCATAACTCTTAATTCTTTTAAGTTTTCCTGCTGGGGAGCATTTTTTTCCATTGTAAAAATGCCCCAAACTCTTTCCAATAAAAAGCACCTATATATTATCGTCTATTGAATCAAGACTGATATATGGTAAGTAATTTACAGAGAAGCATTAGGGTCAGGCCCCAAACGAGATGCTATCATTTCATGCAAAAATGACTCAGGAATAAAATTAACTCTCAGAAATGTTATCATTTCACTGGCCAACTCCTGTCATCCTACGAGCAGGACCTAAAGTTGATGGACTCAGAGCTGGGAGGTTGCTATTGTAGCTGTATTTTCTGTCTAGGAAGTTGCTTCCCTTATATTTTAAATAGTAAGAGGATGTTGCAACATATAAACTTTTTCTTTGGAGTATTCACCTGCATCATAGAATTGAAGATATAACTTGTACTGAAATAAAACTGCAACCAGAGGGAATTCTTCCCTTTCAAGACTTATATTCATGAAGTAGTAAGAATTCCCCTATTTTTCTAAAATACTATGATGGATGCATTTTGGCAAAGTGAAAATTGAATAAAAATGTTATGATGAATTATAAATACAGATATATTTCATTCTCTCATCTTGATACTTTGCATTAAATATGAGTGTTGTATTTCTTTCAAGTGACTGAGTTAATTTTATTGGAGAAAATAATAAAATGATCATTCATTTCAGAAAGGCCTCTTGGAAAGGTTTGCACTCATTTCATTTATATTTTTGTATACATACATAATCCACCCTTGAAGAGCCAAGAAAGTGTTTTACATATCTCATGAACTCCATCAAGTGGAAAAGAACTTAAAGCAAATATTGACATAAGGTAGTGACTTAACCATATTACCTAGTGGGGAGAAATTTAAATTAGCTTCCTGACAGATGGATCAGCAAAACCCAATGATAAGTTTAGTCTGCATTGATCTTTGAGAAAGATTGAACTCAAGGATAGACTTTGGAAATTTTAATGAGACTGAAATGGAAAACAGGATAAGAAGTAGTTTACAGATTATCAATGGTTATTTGAAAGATGTTGTGTGTGTGTATGTGTGTACAGATGAAAGGAATATAGGGGAGACAGGAGAAGTCCACTGATTATAACTTAACTGTAAGAAATCAATAAAATGAAGTAATCTAACAAAGTGAAATAATACAAATGTAATATAATTATAAATATGACGTCAATAAAAGATATTTAGAAAAATCAGAAAACTAATTCTGATTAAAAAAACTATTTTGCCTTCCATATATATATATATACTATATATAAACTATATATAAATATATAAATTTTCTCCATGTGGAAGGGTTTGTGGGTCCCATGAAAAGTTCAGAAAGATGTTTCTCCTAGGAAAAGTAACCATGACCTCACATTTCCCTGCAGAGAACAGAATAATATATTAAGCTACAGAATAGTGTATTATTTGTGACTAGAAAAGAAGCTCCTTGCCACTTGTTCTTCAACTAGTTCTGTCCTGCTAATCTCTTCATGGATACAGACACAGAAGATAAATGATGAAAAGGACATTTAAAAAATTATTGGATCAGATCTAATCATGCATTTAATAATTTGTAATTTTTCATATTCCAAGAGGGCTTTAAGAAGTGATTCAAGATTAAAATTTAAAATTCAGGAGAGTCCATAGGATTCTCCAGGCAAGAAAACAGGAGTGGATTGCCATTCCCTTCTCCAGGGGATCTTCCCAACCCAAGGATCGAACCCAGGTCTCCCGCAGTGTAGGCAGGTTCTTTACCATCTGAGCCACCAGGGAAGCTTTAAAATTTAGAAATAGATAGGGCAAACAGTAATTAATGTTTTAAAATGTAAAATTAAACAGATTTAGGTTATTACTAAAAACTCATTCTATAAGGAATGGACCACAAATTTGGTTTTGAGGTTTCTAGTTAATAATACAAAAGTAAAAATAGACCAATTAGATGATAATTCAGAATGTCTATTATTAATATTTCCATCAGAGGAAGGAAAACCCAAATATTCCCAGTACTCAGGCCAGGGAGAATTTTCTCTCAAGGCTTAAAAGGTGTATTGTGAAACGTATTGAACACAGCCTTCAATCACAATTCATTCACTACAATTCTGGTCTCTGAGAGCGCTTTGGAGATCATGATGATGTGATCCTGCAAGTGTCTCTTGCTTTGACCAGCACACTACTTGGGAAAACCTCACTGGATTTTGTTTATATAGGAAAGATTTTGAATTTGCAGTAATGAATACAGATTGGCAATACAACAAACAAATGCTATGTTACAAACCCTCTGCTTAATTTCATCTTAATTCTCTGCTGTATTTGCATTATATATTCTTTTAAAATGATATGAAATGTAGAGTTCTCACCCGCACCATCAACCCTTACCAAATCTCAATTACCACTTCCTTCATTAGAAATAACCACTGTTATGATTTTGATATTTGTTATTCCTATGTATTAAAACAACATTCACTCATTAGTTGAATTTTAAATACATGTAAAAAATATATAAATTGTGCAGTTTAATTTTCATAAAGTAAAAAGGCTCATTCAAACACTTTAATTTAGAAAATAGAACATTATTGGGTCACAAGGAGCCCCTCCCAACCCAAATTTGTACATCCTAGCAATCACTGTTCCCGTACTCTTCTCAAACAGTAATCAATATATTTTCTTCTACCACCACAGATCAATTTTTCCTGTTTTTGAACTTGATATATTAGGAATCAAATTGTATATCTCCTTTTACTTGTTTTTTTTTGCTCAAAATGGTGTGTGTAAGATTCATCTTGTTGCATGTGACTTTCATTGTTCATTTCATTGCTGTATAGTGTTCAGTTGTATTATATACCAGAATTGATCAAATCATTCTATTATTAATAACATTTAGATTGTGTTCCAAATATTAATAAATATTGCTATGGGCATTCTTCAACATAGGTTTTATTGGCTGTATATCAAATAAGGAAATTACAGAATTAGTGAATGAAACAAAATAGTTTCCCAAGTGATTCTAACGACCACACTGCCACCAGCACTGTTTGAGAGTTGCCATCACTCTGCATGTTTGCAGTACTTGGCATTATTAGACTTCTAATTTTTAGTCATTTTGATAAGTATTGCTATAAAGTGTTATCCTGTTTTTAATTTGCATTTGCTTGATGACAAAGATTGCTGGGAGAAATATCAATCACCTCAGATATGCAGATGGCACTACCCTCATGGCAGAAAGCGAAGAAGAACTAAAGAGACTCTTGATGAAAGTGAAAGAAGACAGTGAAAAAGTTGGCTTAAAACTCAACATTCAGAAAACAAAGACCATGGCATCCGGTCCTGTCACTTCATGGCAAATAGATGGGGAAACAGTGGAAACTGTGACAGACTTTATTTTGGGGGGTCCCAAAATCACTGCAGATGGTGACGCAGCCATGAAAGTAAAAGACGCTTACTCCTTGGAAGAAAAGCTATGACCAACCTAGACAGCATATTAAAAAGCAGAGACACTACTTTGCTAGCCAAGGTCCATCTAGTCAAAGCCATGGTTTTTTCCAGTAGTCATGTATGGATCGGAGAAGGCAATGGCACCCTACTCCAGTACTCTTGCCTGGAAAATCCCATGGATGGAGGAGCCTGGTAGACTGCAGTCCGTAGGGTAGCTAAGAGTCGGACACGACTAAGCAACTTCACTTTTACACATCGGAGAAGGAAATGGCAACCCACTCCAGTGTTCTTGCCTGGAGAATCCCAGGGACAGGGGAGCCTGGTGGGCTGAAGTCTATGGGGTTGCACAGAGTCGGACACGACTGAAGTGACTTAGCAGCAGCAGCATGTATGGATGTGAGAGTTGGACTATAAAGAAAGCTGAGTGCCAAAGAATTGATGCTTTTGAAGAAAAGCTGTAGAACACTGCTTTGTTGGAGAAGACTCTTGAGAGTCCCTTGGACAGCAAGGAGATCCAACTAGTCCATCCTAAAGGAAATCAGTCCTGAATATTCATTGGAAGGACTGATGCTGAAGCTGAAACTCCAATACTTTGACCACCTGATGGGAAGAACTCACTCCTTGGAAAAAACCCTGATGATGGGAAAGATTGAAGGCGGGAGGTGAAGGGGACAACGAAGGATGAGATGGTTGGCTGGCATCACTAACTCAATGGACATGAGTTTTAGCAAACTCCAGGATTTGGTGAAGGACAAGGAGGCCTGGCATGCTGCAGTACATGGGGTCACAAAGAGTTGGACACAACTGAGCTACTGAACTGAACTGATGACAAATGAGATTTAGCATTTTTCTTATATGTTTATTGGGCCTAATCAGGTGAAGTGCCTATTTAAGCATCTTACCCAGTATTCAGTTATCTGTTTTTTCTCTTATTGATTTGTGGGAATTCTGCATTATGTGCATGATCTTTTTGTCAAATTATTTTTTTAAAACTTTTTATTTTGTGTTGGAGTTTAGATGATTAGCAATGTTGTGACAGTTTCAGGTGAACAGTGAAGAGACTCAGCCATACATAGATGTGTATTCATTCTACCCAAACTCCCATCTCATCCAGGCTGCCACATGACACTGAACAGGGTTTCCTGTTCTGTACAGTATGTCCTTGTTGGGTGCCCATTTTAAATATATCAGTGTGTACATGTCAACCCTAAATGCCCTGCTTATTCCTTACCCCCATTCTTTCCCCTTGATAAATAGAAATTTGTTCTCTAAGTCTGCCAGTCTCTTTCTATTTTGTAAGTTCATTTGTATCATTTTTTTAGATTATGCATATAAAGAATATCACACTATGTTTCTCTTTCTTTGTCTGACATCACTCAGTATGGCAATCTCTAGGTCCATCCCTGTTGCTACAAATGGCATTATTTCATTCTTTTTCATGGCTAAGTAATATTCCATTGTATATATGTACTGCATCTTCTTTATCTATTCCTCTGTCAATGGACATTTGGGTTGATTCCGTGTCTTGACTGTTGTAAACAGTGCTGCAATGAACACTGAGGTTTATGGATCTTTTTGGATTATGATTTTGTTCAGATATATAGCCAGAAGTGGGATTGCAGGGTCATATGGTAGCTCTATTTTTAGTTTTTATAAGGATCCTCTGTACTGTTCTCCATAATGCCTGTAGCAATTAATATTCCCACCAACAGTACAGGAGGGTTCCCTCTTTGTCAAATTATGTATATTAGAAATATAATCCCAACTTGCCTTTTCACTCATATAATTTTTATTTGATAATAGTTCTTAATTTTAATCTGTATAATTTATAGTATTTCTCTTTGTGGATATGCCTTTGTAAAAATCTTATTTATGAAATATTTTCCTGACCTATCGTCATGAAGATATTTACCAAGTTCTCTTCTAAATCCTTTATAGCTCTTCTTTTTACACTGCTGCTGCTGCTGCTAAGTCGCTTCAGTTGTGTCTGACTCTGTGCGACCCCATAGACGGCAGCCCCACCAGGCTCCCCCATCCCTGGGATTCTCCAGGCAAGAATACTGGAGTGGGTTGCCATTTCTTCCTCCAATGCAGGAAAGTGAAAAGTGACAGTGAAGTCGCTCAGTCGTGTCCGACTCGTAGCGACCCCATGAACTGCAGCCTACCAGGCTCCTCCATCCATGGGATTTTCCAGGCAAGAGTACTGGAGTGGGGTGTCATTGCTAGTTCTTCAAACTACTTTGAATTGATTTTTGTGTATTGTGTGTGGTAGGGGTATAGTTTCATTTTTTTCCTCTCATATGAATATCCAGTTGATTCAGCAACATTTATCAAAAGGCCATTATTTACCCAGTGCTATTCAGTCTGTATTTAACATAAATCATAGACAACAGGGTTTGCTTTATAATGAACCATTTGTTCATTTTTGTATTAATACCAGATTATTTAATTATCTACTGTAACATTATACATTGTAATCTTGTAGCCTTGATACCTGGGGTAGTAAGTTCCCTCACATTTTTTTGCTTCTTGTAGAAGAGAAAACTCACTCCTCAGGAAAGTTTTGGTTATTATCAGAACTTGTATTTCTGTATACATTTTAGATGATCCCTATTAATTTCCACCAAAAAAATCTGCTAGAATTTTGTTTGGAAATGTTTGGAACAAATTGGTATACTTGAAGGTAATTTAAGTTTTTATAATTTTGAGTATTTTAATTCATGGATATGATATACCTCTTCATTTATTTAGGTTTTTAAGTTTTGTGGATTTTCCATGTAGATATTTCACATATTTCATTAAATTAGCACAAATACTTCCTATTTACTCTTCACCCAGATTTACAGGTTTTTAGTATTTCTCAGACACACACACACACACACACACACACACACACACACACACAGATGTATATATGTGTAGTCTGTCTAGTTATCTATTATTCTATCTACCTAATCTCTCTCCTTCCCAGTGCGTTACATCAGAAGACACGTATTACAAACTTTTTCCATATTAGTGGTGTTAGCTTGAATCTCTTGACTGAGATGGTGTCCACAAGATTTGTTCTACTTACAATCACCGTTTATTTCTCTTTACTATTTATTTCTACTTCAATTAAGTAAACTAAGGAGAGATTGATGCTGAAGCTGAAACACCAATACTTTGGCCACCTCATGCAAAGAGTTGACTCATTGGAAAAGACCCTGATGCTGGGAGGGAATGGGGGCAGGAGGAGAAGGGGACGACAGAGGATGAGATGGCTGGATGGCATCACCAACTTGATGGGCATGAGTTTGAGTAAACTCCAGGAGTTGGTGATGGACAGGGAGGCCTGGTGTGCTGCGATTCATGGGGTTGCAAAGAGTCGGACACGACTGAGCGACTGAACTGAACTGAACTGAAGGAGAGATACTTTGAGGTTAAATAAATACTCTGCTTCTCTTCAAATACTCACCCTGTAGTTTAAACATTCACTTATGATTCTTGCCTGAATTCATTATATACTCATTGTACTACTAAAAGAGAACTTTCAATTCTCCTTTATATATTTCTTTATTTCCTTTCAGTGTGGACTCAAGTACTATTATTTTATTCAGGGGTAATGAGTGTTATTATTTATTTTAAGGCTAAATTTGACCTTAGTATGGCCGGTGGGGAGCCTCCTCAAGTTGGTTCTATATAATTTTGACATGTCTTCTTTTATTTTTAAATAGAAGTATCCTTGATTTGTAATGTTGTGCCAGTCTCTGCTGGACAGCAAAGTGACTCACTTATGCACATATATGCAGTCTGTTTTAAAATATTCTTCTCCATTATGTTTTATGCCAGGAGATTGGATGTAATTTCCTATGCTGTACAGTAAGACCTTACTTATCCATTCTAAATATAATAGTTTACATCCACCAACCCTAAACTGCCAGCCCATCTGTCTGACTTTCTCCCTCCCTCTTGCCAACCACAAGTCTAATCTCTAATTTTAAGATATCCTCTTCATTTTGAGAACACTTTTTACTTTTCAGCATAACAAGATGTTCCAGACTTATCTTTTGCTTTTACTGTAAAGACTTGGGGATTAGCCAAATCTTTAAGGAGTCTTGTTTCCTCAATTTGCTAAATTAAATTAACTTCTTAATTCTAACACTGATTATAGGTTATTTTGGATCTTAAAATATGTAATCATGAGATGTGCAACTGATGGTTTTATTTCTTCCATTATAATCCTTTTATCATTTATTTTTCCTGTCTTATAGCATTGGGTAGGTATAATTTTTTTGTTGTTGTTTTTAAAGTGATATTGGGCATCCTTGTCTCATTTCTGACTTCAGAGAAAAAACTTACAACATTATACTTTTACAGACTATGTTTACACTATATATTTTGTAGATTCCCTTTTAAGATTTAAAAAATTACCATTTCTGATTGCTAAGATTTTTTTTTTACAATAAATGATAATATCAGTCAGTTCAGTCAGTCATGTCTGACTCTTTGTGACCCCATGGACTGCAGCACACCAGGCTTCCCTGTCCATCACCAAATCATGGAGCTTGTCCAAACTCATGTCCATTGAGTTGGTAATGACATCCAACCATCTCATTCTGTGTCATCCCCTTCTCCTCCTGCCTTCAAACTTTCCCAGCATCAGGGTCTTTCCCAATGATTCAGTTCTTTACTTCAGGTGGTCAAAGTAATGGAGTTTCAGCTTCAGCGTCAGTCTTTCCAATGAATATTCAGGACCAATTTCTTTTAGGATTGACTGGTTTGATCTCCTTGCAGTCCAAAGGACTACCAAGAGTCTTCTCCAATACCACAGTTCAAATGATAATATATTAGTTTCCTGTTGTTGTTGTAACAAATGCCACAAGTTCAGTACAGATGTATTATCTTATAGTACTGGATATCAGAAGCCCCAGAATGGGTCAGCAGGGCTGCACTGCTCTTCACGGTTCTTTGAGAGAATATGTTTCCTTGCGCTTCTCAGGTTCTAGAGGTTTCACACATTTCTTTGTTCATTGCCTTGCATCATGCCAGCTTCTGCTGATTTATTTATTTGGCTGCAACAGGTCTTTGTTGTAGCATGTGTGACCTTGTGATCTTCAGTCTTCATTGAGGCTTATGGGATTTTTTTTTTTTTTTTTTTTGGTTGCAGCATGCAGGATCTTTTAGTTGTAGTATGAGGAATCTTCTTAGTTGTGGCATGTGGGCTCTTGAGTTGCAGCATATGAACTCTTTAATTGTGACTTGTGGGACCTAGTTCCCTGACCAGGAATTGAACTCAGGTCCCTGGCATTGAGAGCATGGAGTCTTAGCCTCTGGACCACTGGGGAAGTCCCCAACTTCTATTTTTGTTGTCACATCCGTTTCTCTGATACTGACCTTCCTGCCCCTGTTTTATAAGAACTCTTGTGATTACATGGCCCAGTAACAATAATCCAGGATGATAATATACCCATATCAAAATCTTTATTAATTGCAAAGTCCCTTTTATGATTTAAAGCATCATATTCATGGTTTCCAGGGATTAAAGATATGTACATTCAGACTACCACAAATAACAATGTTATTAAAAGAATTTTCCTCATCAGTTGAGGTGATCATACTATCTTCTCCTTTATGCTATATATGTGATGTGGCAGCTGCATGATGCTGGAGGTGCAAGCCTCTGAGAGGAGATATACCACGTCCAAAATTAAGAGTGGGGGCCATGAAGGGGTACCCACTTCCAAGGTCAGGAGCAGGGGCCAGGAGGAAATACCCCAAGTCCAACATCAGAGAAACCCCAGTAAGATGGTCGGCCCTGAGAGAGGGCATCAGAGGGCTGACAGACAGAAACCACAATCACAGAAAACTAACCAATCTAATCACATGGACCACAGCCTTGTCTAACTCATTGAAACTATGAGCCATGCTGTGCAGGGCCACCCAAGACAGATGGGTCATGGTGGAGAGTTCTAACCGAATGTGGTCCACTGGAGAAGGGAATGGCAAGCCACTTCAGTATTCTTGCCTTAAGAACCCCATGAACAGTATGAAAATACAAAATGATAGGACACTGAAAGATGAACTTCCCAGGTCGGTAGGTGCCCAACATGCTACTGGAGGTCATTGGAGAAATAACTCCAGAAAGAATGAAGAGACAGAACCAAATCAAAAGCAACATCCAGTTGTGGATGTGAAGGGTGATGGAAGCAAGTTCTGATGCAGTAAAGAGCAGTATTGCATAGGGACCTGGAATGTTAGGTCCACGAATCAAGGCAAATTGGAAGGGGTCAAACAGGAGATGGCAAAAGTGATCGTCGACATTTTAGGAATCAGCGGACTAAGATGGACTGGAATGTGGAATTTAACTCTGATTGGCATCATATCTCCTACTGTGGGCAAGAATCCCTTAGAAGAAATGGAGTAGCCATCATAGTCAACAAGAGTCCGGAATGCGGTACTTGGATGCAATCTCAAAAACGACAGAATCATCTATGTTCATTTCCAAGGCAAACCATTCAATATCATGGTAATCCAAGTCTATACCCCTATCAGTAATGCTGAAAAAGCTGAAGTTAAGTGGTTCTATGAAGACCTACAAGACCTTTTAGAACTAATGCCCAAAAAAGATATCCTTTTCATTATAGGGGACTGGAATGCAAAAGTAGGAATCCAAGAGATACCTGCAGTAACAGGCAAATTTGGCCTTGGAGTACAGAATGAAGCAGGGCAAAAGCTCAGAGAGTTTTGACAAGAGAATGCTCTGATCATAGCAAACACCCTCTTTCAACAAAACAACAGGAGACTCTACACATGGACATCACTAGATGGTCAACACCGAAATCGTCTTCATTATATTCTTTGCAGCCAAAGATGGAGAAGCTCTATACAGTCAGCAAAAACGAGACTGGGAGCTGACTGTGGCTAAGATCATGAACTCCTTATTGCAAAATTCAGACTTAAATTGAAGAAAGTGGGGAAAACCACTATACCATTCAGGTCTGACCAAAATCAAATCCCTTACGATTATACTGTGGGAAGTGGGAAATAGATTTAAGGGACTAGATCTGACAGACAGAGTGCCTGATGAACTATGGATGGAGGTTTGTGACATTGTAGAGGAGACAGGGATCAAGACCATCCTCAAGAAAAAGAAATGCAAAAAAGCAAAATGGCTATCTGAGGAGGCCTAACAAATAGCTATGAAAAGAACAGAAGTGAAAAGCAAACTAAAAAAGGAAAGATATACCCATTTGAATGCAGAGTTCCTAAGAATAGCAAGGAGAGATAAGAAAGCCTTTCTCAATGATCAGTGCGAAAAAAAAAGAGGAAAACAATAAAATGGGAAAGAGTAGAGATCTCTTCAAGAAAATTAGAGATACCAAGGGAACATTTCATGCAAAGATGGGCACAATAAAGGGCAGAAATGGTATGGAGCTAACAGAAGCAGAAGATATTAAGAAGAGATGGCAAGAATACACAGAAGAACTATACAAAACAGATATTCAAGACCCAGATGATCATGATGGTGTGATCACTCACCTAGAGCCAGACATCCCAGAATGTGAAGTCAAGTGGGCCTTAGGAAGCATCACTATGAACAAAGCTAGTGGAGGTGATGGAATTCCAGTTGAGTTACTTCAAATCCTAAAAGATGATGCTGGGAAAGTGCTGCCCCTAATATGCCAGTAAATTTGGAAAACTCAGCAGTGTCCACAGGGCTGGAAAATGTCAGTTTTCATCCCAATCCCAAAGAAAGGCAATGCCAAAGAATGCTCAAACTACCATGCAATTGCACTCATCTCACATGCCAGTACAGTAATGCTCAAAATTCTCCAAGCCAGGCTAAACAATATGTGAACCACGAACTTCCAGATGTTCAATCTGGATTCAGAAAAGGCAGAGGAACCTGAGATCAAATTGCCAACATCCGCTGGATCATCGAAAAACCAAGAGAGTTCCAGAGAAACATCTATTTGTGCTTTACTGACTATGCCTAAGCCTTTGACTGTGTAGATCACAACAAACTTTGGAAAACTTTGAAAAAGATGGGAATACCAGACCGCCTGACCTGCCTCTTGAGAAATCTGTATGCAGTTCAGGAAGTAACAGAACTGGACATGAAACAACAGAGAGTTTCCAAATAGGAAAAGGAGTATGTCAAGGCTATTTATTGTCACCCTTCTTATTTAACTTATATGCAGAGTACATCATGAGAAACACTGGGCTGAATGAAACACAAGCTGGAATCAAGATTGCCGGGAGAAATATCAATAACCTCAGATATGCAGATGACACCACCCTTATGGCAGAAAGTGAAGAAGAACTAAAGAGCCTCTTGATGAAAGTGAAAGAGGAGAGAGAAAAAGTTGAGTTAAAACTCAGTATTCAGAAAACTAAGATCATGGCATTCAGTCACATCTCTTCATGGCAAATAGATAGGGAAACAGTGGCTGACTTTATTTTCTTCGGGTCCAATATCACTGCAGATGGTGACTGCAGCCATGAAATTAAGAGACACTTAGTCCTTGGAAGGAAAGTTATGACCAACCTAGATAGCATATTCAAAAGCAGAGACATTAATTTGCCAACAAAGGTCCATCTAGTCAAAACCAAGGTTTTTCCAGTAATCATGTATGGATGTGAGTTGGACTCTAAAGAAAGCTGAGCACCAAAGAATTGATGCTTTTAAACTGTGGTGTTGGAGAAGACTTTGAGAGTATCTTGGACTGCAAGAAGATCCAACCTGTCTATCCTAAAGGAGATCTGTACTGAGTGTTCATTGGAAGGGCTGATGTTGAAGCTGAAACTCCAATACTTTGGCCACCTGATGCAAAGAGCTGACCCATTTGAAAAGACCCTGATGCTGGGAAAGATTGAGGGCAGGAGGAGAAGGGGACGACAGAGGATGAGATGATTGGATGGCATCACTGACTCAATGAAGTTGAGTTTTGGTAGACTCTGAGTTGGTGATGGACAAGGTGGCCTGGCGTGTTGCAGTCCATGGAGTTGCAAAGAGTTGGACGCGACTGAGCGACTGAACTGAACAGAACTGTGGTGACTTCATTTCTAATGTCCTCATGTTTAAAAAACTTCATTCCTAGAATAACTCAGTTTCTTTGTGATGAGCTACTCCATTTACAAATCTTTAAATTTTATTTGGAGTTTCCCAGGTGACTCCATGTTAAAGAGTTTGCCTGTAATGCAGGAGACACAGGTTTGACCCCTGGGTCAGAAAAATCCCCTGCAGAAGGAAATGGCAACCTGATCTAGTACTCTTTCCTGGGAAATCCCATTGACAGAGGATTACATGGGCTACAGTCTTTAGGGTTGCAAACAGTCAGGCAAGATGGAGTGACTAAACAGAAGCAGCAGATTTTATTTGCTGTTATTTTGCTCAGCATTTTTGCATCTATCTTCTTAAATAAAAATGGCTTGTAATTTTCCTCTTTTTGTTTGTCTCAGTTTTTTTTTTTTTTCCAATCAGTTTTCTTGCCCTCAGATAATGATTTGAGAAGTGTTTTCCTTTTATCTAGTTTCATTTAAGTTTCTACTTTTGGCTTTGTTATTTTCTTTGGCTGTGCTTTCTGTGAATTTAGTTTACTTTCCTAAATTCTTGAGATGAGTGCTTAGCCCATGGTTGTTTAGTTTTTCTTCTTTTCTAATAAATATACTTACTATTTAAAATATCCTTCTGACATGACTCTAGCTGCAGCCATCAAGTTTTGATATGTAGTCTTTTTTTACCAATTCAAAATGCATTAAAAATTCTACTTTTACTTTTGATATTTTTCTTTGACCCACAGCTTCTCAATGGCCTCTTCCAGAATACATGCAAACATATCTACAGATTTTCCTCATGAGTGTGTTTATCTAAATTGCTAGTCTGCAATTATCAACAATAGCATTCTCTATGACTATTTTTGACTGTTCTTTGTATGTATGGGTCCGTAAATAATATATAATTTTTCTGTGGACTTTCAAATATATATTTGTATATACTGTTTTTATTTATATAAGATGTCAAATAAACATTGATCAAAAGATAACAGGCAGGGAATTATTAGTATCAGATAAAGCATAACTTAAGGCAATATAGACTGAATATGAACAAAAAATAAAAAAATAATTCACAAGGAATACATAGGAATCATAAGTTTGTGTACTACTAAAAATGTCGTCGTATATAAAGCGAAAACTGACAGATTGTTCACAAACCGTCACTAACGATCATGATGAGATATTTCAATTCAAGTCTGTAAGACACTCTAGAAGTGAAATAGCTAAAAGGAAGATGGTTAGGATATAGATTTTTGAATGAGACACTTACAAATAACAGGGCAGGGGCTGGGTGGGTAAACAGACAGAAAGAACTTTATGCCAAGGAAATAGCAAGCATACCTTCATTTCAAGTACACAGTAGACATTTATTAAAACTGATTCATGTCAATGTATGGCAAAAAACCACTACAATATTGTAAAGTAATTAGCCTTCAACCAATAAAAATAAATGAAAAAAAATTGAGCTCATACATTTCACATTCTGTAATAAAAATTGAATTAATGATTCAACAATAAATTGATAATGAAAATTAGAAAATTATCATACATTTAAGAAGGCTCCTCTAAATTTCTAATAGAAGTTTTAAAATATTTTAAGTTAAAAATATAAGCATTAAATAATAAAATGTATCACATCTAAGATTATAACTGGAATAAATTTATAGGCATAAGCCTAAATGCCTTTAGTAAAAATAACAGAATATTTGAAAAAAGAAAAAGAGTTTAGCTCTTTGAACTCAAGAAGCTAGAAACGTAACAAAAAACAAACTCTTAATTAGGGAGAAGAACATTTCAAAAGTAAAATAAGAAATTAATGGAAAATGAGTCAAAGAAACCAAAGACCAACAAAACCAAATATGTTTATTTAGTGAACTAGAAGAATAGTCACACTTCAAATGAGTGATCAAGAAAAACAAAAATATTTTAAAATATTATGAACTAAACAAACACGATCACAGATATATCAGTTTATAAAATCATAAGAAAACACCATTGGGAAAAGTTTAAAAAAATGAAAACTTGGATTTATTATAAAAATTTATAGAGAAATGAACTATAGCTGTACATATCAAGGTTAATAAATGCCAAAAACATAAGGTTAAGTTTTTAAAAAAGGGTAGAATGATACAATATAGTTTATAATTTATGAGACATTCATATTCATATTTTAAATTTCTCAGGGTAGTTTTGTCTTAGATGGATTTTGTCTTTTAGACCTAATTTAATAAATCATGATCTTTTGTTAATTATTGGCTTTGTTAAATGTAAATCTATTACATTATTATATTTTTTCATCTGTTTAGTCTTATTCCCATCATCTCATTTTGTGTTTTCTGTTCAGATTCTTTTCCTTTGTTCCTTTTTCCTCCTACTTTCTTTTGAATCAATAAAAAATTTTAATCTATTTTGTTTTTCTTTAAAGGCCTAGAAGCTCAGTTATATTATTATTTCACTAGGAATTCTGGAATATTTTAACACATATAAAGTTAATTTTATTTTCTAACAAATTGTGTAGCTATGCAACATTTTTTTCCCTACTCTCATACATAGTACAGAACCTCTCATATTAAAACTATACACTAATTGTTTTAGTCTGTCATCTCGTTATTGTTCAAATTACATTTCACATTCTAAAATATATAAATTGTTTTTTCCATCAATGAATAGTTAAATTCATTGACACATTTTATTGATTTCTGAGTTCACCCCTCTGCTTGATGACAGTCTTTAATTTTTTTAAGAGTGATAATCAAGTCTTAATATCTATATATTTGAAAATCTCATTTTCATTCTTTTGGTTTATTTTTTTATTTTATTTTTTTTTTCAACATAGAAAAACAATTTTTATTTATTTTTTATTTTTTATTTATTTATTTATTTATTTATTTTGTCATACATTGATATGAACCAGCAATAGATTTACACGTATTCCCCATCCCGATCCCCCCTCCCACCTCCCTCTCCACCCGATTCCTCTGGGTCTTCCCAGTGCACCAGGCCTGAGCACTTGTCTCATGCATCCCACCTGGGCTGGTGATCTGTTTCACCATAAATAGTATACATGCTGTTCTTTTGAAATATCCCACCCTCACATTCTCCCACAGAGTTCAAAAGTCTGTTCTGTATTTCTGTGTCTCTTTTTCTGTTTTGCATATAGGGTTATCGTTACCATCTTTCTAAATTCCACATATATGTGTTAGTATGCTGTAATGTTCTTTATCTTTCTGGCTTACTTCACTCTGTATAAGGGGCTCCAGTTTCATCCATCTCATTAGGACTGATTCAAATGAATTCTTTTTAACGGCTGAGTAATATTCCATGGTGTATATGTACCACAGCTTCCTTATCCATTCATCTGCTGATGGGCATCTAGGTTGCTTCCATGTCCTGGCTATTATAAACAGTGCTGCGATGAACATTGGGGTGCACGTGTCTCTTTCAGATCTGGTTTCCTCAGTGTGTATGCCCAGAAGTGGGATTGCTGGGTCACATGGCAGTTCTATTTCCAGTTTTTTAAGGAATCTCCACACTGTTCTCCATAGTGGCTGTACTAGTTTGCATTCCCACCAACAGTGTAAGAGGGTTCCCTTTTCTCCACACCCTCTCCAGCATTTATTGCTTGTAGACTTTTGGATAGCAGCCATCCTGACTGGCGTGTAATGGTACCTCATTGTGGTTTTGATTTGCATTTCTCTGATAATGAGTGATGTTGAGCATCTTTTCATGTGTTTGTTAGCCATCTGTATGTCTTCTTTGGAGAAATGTCTGTTTAGTTCTTTGGCCCATTTTTTGATTGGGTCATTTATTTTTCTGGAATTGAGCTGCAGGAGTTGCTTGTATATTTTTGAGATTAATCCTTTGTCTGTTTCTTCATTTGCTATTATTTTCTCCCAATCTGAGGGCTGTCTTTTCACCTTACTTATAGTTTCCTTTGTAGTGCAAAAGCTTTTAAGTTTCATTAGGTCCCATTTGTTTAGTTTTGCTTTTATTTCCAATATTCTGGGAGGTGGGTCATAGAGGATCTTGCTGTGATAATACTTAGGAGTATATCTACCTAAAGAAACAAAAGACCTATACATAGAAAACTATAAAACACTGATGAAAGAAATCAAAGAGGACACAAACAGATGGAGAAACATACCGTGTTCATGGATTGGAAGAATCAATATTGTCAAAATGGCTATTCTACCTAAAGCAATCTATAGATTCAATGCAATCCCTATCAAGTTACCAACGGTATTTTTCACAGAACTAGACCAAAGAATTTCACAATTTGTAAAAAAAAAAAAAAAACCTCGAATAGCCAAAGTAATCTTGAGAAAGAAGAATGGAACTGGAGGAATCAACCTGCCTGACTTCAGACTCTACTACAAAGCCACAGTCATCAAAACAGTATGGCACTGGCACAAAGACAGAAATATAGATCAATGGAACAGAATAGAAAGCCCAGAGATAAATCCACGGACCTATGGACACCTTATCTTTGACAAAGGAGGCAAGGATATACAATGGAAAAAAGACAATCTCTTTAACAAGTGGTGCTGGGATAACTGGTCAACCACTTGTAAAAGAATGAAACTAGAACACTTTCTAACACCATACACAAAAATAAACTCAAAATGGATTAAAGATCTAAATGTAAGACCAGAAACTATAAAACTCCTAGAGGAGAACATAGGCAAAACACTCTCCGACATTCTTTTGGTTTAACTGGGTATAAAATTCTAGGTCACAGGTATTGACCTCAGCATCTTAAATAACACCACTGTCTTCTGGGGTTTCTTATTGCTAAAGAGAAATCTCAGTTTAAATGTCATTTTCTGCAAATAGTGTTTTGCCTGCAGCTTCAGGATTATTTTTAATATCTTCAGTGCTTTAGTTCTAACTTTATGGTTTATCTTGCACACTTCTCAGAATTCAGTAATTTGTTATGAATATTTTTGTCTTTGTTCACTTTCAGGAAATTTATAGCTATATCTGTTCAGATATTGTTTCTTCACCATTTCTTCTAGCCTCTGATTCTGGAACCTCTCAGATCAGTCATCAATATTTCTTTGATGTGTTTCCTTATCCCTTAGAAATTTATTTTGCTCTTTGTGATGAATTCTTTGTGAATTCCTCAGTATAGTCATATAATTCATTAATTCTCTCTTTTCTATCATGTTGCTTCATCTTTAGAATTGTTTCACCTAATGGGTGTTGTGTTTTTTCTTTCATTTCAATGACTGTATTTTTCACTTACAGAAGCCTGTGATTCAGATTTCATCTTCCCCTGGGCTTATTTAATTTATGTATGTATTAACATACCTACATTTTATTAGCATATTGTATTTATGTTTTGTTTACATTTTATGGATTCTTTTTTAAAAAAAAATATTTATTTATTTGGCTGCACCAGATATTAGTCGTGCTACACAGGATTTTTGATCCTCTTGCTGCATGTGATATCTCTAGTTGAGACATGTGAGATCTAGTTTCCTGACCAGGGCTCAAACTCGCGCCTCCTGTATGGGGAGCATGGAATCTTACCACTGGACCACCAGGGAAGTCCCATTTTATAGATTCTTGCTCTTGGTAAATAAGAATTATTCTTTCACCTGAGACAGTCATTGTCTTCCCCCATCCCTACAGTCCCCTAGTTCTAGGTAGCAAGACAGCAGTAGTTTGTTTTGTTTTGTTTGTCCCCCAGCTTTATTTTTTCATGAGCAGGAGAATACTTTGTCCGCTGTTTTCAGGCAGTGATTCTAGCTTTGGTCCTAATATCATCTAGTACTCTTATTTCCGCATCAGTAGCTGCTACAGCCTGAACCTGGAGTTAACAGATTCAGTCTGGCTTACTGTTTTCTGTTCTATTTCTCATCTGTCCAAGAGTTTATCTTGATGGGCCTCATTGACAGGTGTAATGCCTAATATTATATTTTACCTATTATTGCTGTGCATGTGGTAAAAATGTGAATTCTGCTCCATTTTGTGTGTGTTTGTAAATTTGTTATTAGATTGAAAATTATAAATAAAATCCTACTGGTACCATGTGTGTTATTCCTCCAGATAAATTAATAGGGGAAAAATTCAGGCAAGTAACCAAGAATTCTTAGTAACAATGAGATGATCTGGAATGCAAATAAGGAAACCTTATTTGCCACTTACAGTTCTGCTTGCAGGAATCAGGCAACCTTGGAATGATATCTGTGTCACTCTAGTTATCTGTCAAATGGGATTTGTTGTAGATATATAAAATGAATAAATTTTGAACAACTGTGGCCTCCAAAATTCTGATCTAATAGGTACCACTTACAACATTGTGGAATTCCATGGAGTAATATCATATTTTATAAGAAAAACAACCTTCCTTGATCAGATAAGCTTGATAATTCTGTTTAAATGAAGGAAGACAGATTTGTTTACTGCTAGAATCCCAGAACCTTTAATGTACTCATGACTGGGAGTCTTCCTGAATGAGCCATCCATGCAACACTTTGCAAGGTCAACATGAAACAAACAAGTTTCATGTTGGAACCTGTATGGAACAGGTTAGACTTGGAGCCTCCCTTCATTTAATTTTTAAAAAATACCTTTTTTTTTTTTTTTGAGAGTTTGTATTCTACAAAGCAGATGTTTAAAACTCAGTGTTTGATTTTTTAGATCTTTCTAGAAGATAACATACTGGTATAAACTACAACTGATTGTCATCTTAATTTTGATGGAACTAACTGGGTCGAGGTATAAACTCAAAGAACAATAATAACAACAACAACAAAAATCTGCCTAGGTCTTCAGCCCACTATTTAACCTCATTAGCATCCTACTCTAACCACTTACAGAATTAAAGGTAAAAGGAAATTTGAGTGGGACCTACCACAAATTCAGGGTCAGGATCTTATATTTGGAAAGAGAGAAATTAGCCAGTTAAGGAGAACAATTTCTTTGTTGTGCAAAAGCTTTTAAGTTTCATTAGGTCCCATTTGTTTATTTTTGCTTTTATTTCCAATATTCTGGAAGGTGGGTCATAGAGGATCTTGCTGTGATTTATGTCGGAGAGTGTTTTGCCTGTGTTCTCCTCTAGGAGTTTTATAGTTTCTGGTCTTACATTTAGATCTTTAATCCATTTTGAGTTTATTTTTGTGTATGGTGTTAGAAAGTGTTCTAGTTTCATTCTTTTACAAGTGGTTGACCAGTTTTCACAGCACCACTTGTTAAAGAGAGGTTGTCTTTTACCCATTGTATATTCTTGCCTCCTTTGTCGAAGATAAGGTGTCCATAGGTACGTGGATTTAAGCAAGATGAAAAGACAGCCTTCAGAATGGGAGAAAATAATAGCAAATGAAGCAACAGACAAAGGATTAATCTCAAAAATATACAAGCAACTCCTGCAGCTCAATTCCAGAAAAATAAATGACCCAATCAAAAAATGGGCCAAAGAACTAAACAGACATTTCTCCAAAGAAGACATACAGATGGCTAACAAACACATGAAAAGATGCTCAACATCACTCATTATCAGAGAAATGCAAATCAAAACCTCAATGAGGTACCATTACACATCAGTTAGAATGGCTGCTATCCAAAAGTCTACAAGCAATAAATGCTGGAGAGGGTGTGGACAAAAGGGAACCCTCTTACACTGTTGGTGGGAATGCAAACTAGTACAGCCCCTATGGAGAACAGTGTGGAGATTCCTTAAAAAACTGGAAATAGAACTGCCATGTGACCCAGCAATCCCACTCCTGGGCATACACACCAAGGAAACCAGATCTGAAAGAGACACGTGTATCCCAATGTTCATTGCAGCACTGCTTATAATAGCCAGGACATGGAAGCAACCTAGATGCCCATCAGCAGATGAATGGATAAGAAAGATGTGGTACATATAAACAATGGAATATTACTCAGCCATTAAAAATAATACATTTGAATCAGTTCTAATGAGGTGGATGAAACTGGAGCCCCTTATACAGAGTGAAGTAAGCCAGAAAGATAAAGACCAATACAGCATACTAATGCATATATATGTAATTTTAAAAGATGGTAACGGTAACCCTATATGCAAAATAGAAAAAGAGACACAGAGGTACAGAACAGACTTTTAGACTCTGGGAGAAGGCGGGGGTGGGATGTTCTGAGAGAACAGCATTGAAACAAGTATACTATCAAGGGTGAAACAGATCACCAGCCCAGGTTGGATGCATGAGACAAGCGCTCAGGGCTGGTGCACTGGGAAGACCCAGAGGAATGGGATGGGGAGGGAGGCGGGAGGGGGGATCAGGATGGGAAACACATGTAAATCCATGGCTGATTCATGTCAATGTATGGCAAAAACCACTACAATATTGTAAAGTAATTAGCCTCCAAATAATAAAAATAAATGAAAAAAAAAAAAAGGAGAACAAGTTCATGGGGCTGTACTAATGGGCTGTGAAGTGCTAGATTCTCTTCTTATGGATGGCTACTCTAACTACTTAATTAGGTTAGATGAAGCCAGGACTTCTATTTCTTAAAAGGGAGCAGATGTCATTTGCCTGTTTTTATCTAACATGATGATAAGTAACCTGGACTACAAAGAGTTTTCAAATAGCGCTGGTCAGCAATTTCAGTAATTATAGGATTGGGGGATGATTTTAAAAATGAAAGTGTACTAGATCTAAAATATATGTATTAGTAGATATATTTTTAGTCATTGAGTCAGGCATATGTCATAAAAAGCAATATTTAGATATAGTTTGTATACTTACATCTATATCTATCCTTTTTTACCTATAGTAAGCTTAATTTGCTCTATTATTTGAATTAATATTTTTATACATTTGTATCTTTCTAATAAGCTGCTATCTGGCTAATCTCTTGAGTTCCTATATTGTACTTCCTTGAAATTTGAAATCATTTCTGAGAAACCCTTGGTAAATATCCTCATTGTTTGCTATGAAGTGAGATGTGAGAACAGAGAGAGATTGCAACACAAGCTGAGACTGAGTTCTTAAATCCTTCTTTAGAGATACTTCCCCTCTGGCAATTCCTCAGACAAGAGCAAAAAAAAAGTGAAGTCATAATTTTGGAATTTTAGAATCATTTTAAGGGACCCCAGAGGTCATTGACTTAATATTGCTGCTTTCTGATGGTGATCTGTAATAATCATTTAAAAGATGCTTGTAGCCTGTACCATTATTTCTGATGACTTTTAAATATAGCAAGCAATACCCTAATTAATTAATTTCCATAATATTTATTTTCTTGCCTTTTGCCTCATTTATCCCCAGGCATCATAAGAACATAAAAGAAAAAAAAAAAAAACTTCTAGAGTTGAATAAAGTCATTTGTTTCATTCTTAGTTGCTTAATATGCTCTGCCCACCCTCACCTCCCTTGTCTCCAAAAAAAGAAGGATTTGAGTTGGCTTAGGGAAGAATGGCTCCCTAGCAAAAGCAGAATTAAGCTGAGACATCAAATGCCCTCATGATCTGACCCTAACTTAGCTCTCCAGTTGCAGTTCTTATGACTCTGTCTTGAAGTTTATATTCCATCAGCACTCAATCTCATGCAACTGACTCATGGTTGAGTCTGACTTCTCCATCTGCAGGAATGGTCTCTCTTCTTTCCCACAGCTGGCTTGTCTCTTGGCCTGGTGAACTCCCACTTGTTCGCTAAAGCTCCCTAAGCAAGACTAGGGACTTCCCAGATGGTCCAGTGGTTACGACTCCACGCTTCCACTACAAGGGGCTTGGGTTCAACCCCAGGTTGGGGAACTAAGATCCTACATGCCATGTGGCCAAAAAATAAGTGTATAATAAAAATAAAACCGCCTAAGTGAGGGCCTTGCTGAAACTCTTGGGTGGATAATTGCCTGTTTCTGTACTCTTACAATATCTCATGCAAAGGCTTACCTTGGCAAATTCTGTAATGCATTATGTTTATGTGTTTTGCTCCTCCTTGCTTGAAAAGAAGAGACACATCTCATTCTTCTTGCCCCCAGTATATAGCACAGTAAGTGCCCAGTGCATGTTTACTGGACTCATGAGTGCCATGTGGGGTAATTGCACAATCAAATATTTTGGAGTTAGGTAGGTAAACGCCATTAAAATGAAGATTAAAAGACAAAGCTTTTTAAACAATGAAGAAGGTTCAAAAGATGGGAGATAGAAATTTCTGAAGACTTTGGTGGAGGATAATTGCTCTCTTGTATCACTGGGGTATTGATGTGTTCAATATAAATGAATTTATTGTATGTGACCCAGTGGGTAAGTGACATGATGAGTAGGATTAAGAAGCTGACTCTATTCTGGCCCTGCAGTTGGCTCTATTCTTACACCAAACTGCATTGCCTTCATGGTTCTCTGCAGTATTCCACAACTCAAAATAGGTTCTTTTTCTTTGGATGTATTTTCAGAGTACATGGCACAGTACAATCTCTCTGGCTTACAGACTGGCTTGAAAAGTGGATTTGCTATTGCTGTTGTTGAGTCACTCATTCGTGTTTGACTCTTTGCGACCCCTGGACTGCAGCATGCCAGACTTTGCTGTCTTTCACTATCTCCCTGAGGGTGCTCAAATTCATGTTCATTGAGTCAATGATGCCATCCAACAATTTCATACTCTGTTGCCCCCTTCTCCTCTTGTCCTCAGTATTTTCCAGCATCTGGATCTTTTCCAGTGAGTTGGCTCTTCACATCAGGTGGCTAAATTATTGGTTTCAGCTTCAACATCAGTCCTTCCAATGAATATTCAGGGTTGATTTCCTTTATGATTGACTGGTTTGATCTTCTTGCAGTCCAAGGGACTCTCAAGAATTTTCTCCAGCACCACAATTCAAAAGCATCAATTCTTCTGCTCTCAGCCTTCTTTATGGTCCAATTCTCACATCCAAACATGACAACTGGAAAAACCATGGCTTTGACTATTTGGACCTTTGTTGGCAAAGTGATGTCTCTGCTTTTTAATATGCTGTCCAGGTTGGTCATAGTTTTTCTTCCAAGGATTTGCTATAGGGTAAGTTAAATTCTGAATATGGTGGTAGAAAAGGACCCAAGAGATTTTTCAAATTTACCATTTGCTGGGAGTTGATCTTGGGATTATATGAGATTTCAGGCTCTGTACTCTTAGACCCTGAAGACAGTGACTGAGTTTTATTAGCATTAACTGTTAGGCTGTTTAGAATAGTTTAGGCTGTTCTCAGCAGCACAAAGTCCATGCCTAATAAATGTTCAATGCCTGACATGCTCATCCAACAATTTGTGCATCAAAGAATAATTTGTTAATTATTATTACAGTGATCTCTATATTTGTTTTCTGACTCAGAATTCCCAGTGTTTCCCATAAATATAAATATGAGATGTTTTGCTGCTGATAGTATTTTGTTCAAAGATAAAAGATATGTTGACCTAAATTAACTACAGAAAGCCAAGAACATCATTTGGGGCTTTAAAAAATTATCTTGCTTTCCTTACAGACACTTTGATCTTAAAGTATCATGCTGTCTGTAATCTCCTTACTTCTTAATCCCACTGACTGAAAATATCAATATTCTAGCAGGCTCAATGGCAACCCACTCTCCAGTACTCTTGCCTGGAAAATCCCATGGACAGAGGAGCCTGGTAGGCTACAGTCCATGGAATTGCAAAGAGTCGGGCACAGCTGAGTGACTTCATTTTCACTAGCAGGCTCAAGTGGGATGTTTCTGTGGAGATGAACGGGGGTCAGTGGAGGGGGAGGAAAAGGCAGGAATAGAAACCAGATCTGTCATCTTGAGCTCTCTCTCAACTGCCAAACTTTCAGATATGAATTCTTACTTGACTTTTCTCTTTGGATGTTTAATTGTTGTTTGAAATTTACGGTATCTAAAAATGAAATTTTTTGTTTTCCCCACTTCAATGACTTATGATCCTGCCATTTCTCACCATCTCATTAGCATGAGCTTCATCTTCCTCTCTGGCCTCCAATCTTTACTCTTTCTTTACTGCTGCCTTCTAAACCATCTGCAACCTCAATAGCTTTTGCCTTCAATTTAAATGAGAATCTGACATTTCCTCGTCCCTCTACAGCCACCATTCTAACCTAAGCAAGCAAAATCCCTCACCTGGACCACACACTAGCTGACCAGCATATTTGCTTGCTTTACCTTTCCCCTGTGTCACTTATTTTTAATGGCATCTCAATAATCCTTTTCAAGCTTAAGTCAAGTTATGTCTTGTCTCTGCTCAGAAGCCTCCAATAGCTTCCCGTCTCTTCCAAAGTAAAATTCAAAGTCTGTCCCATAGGAGACCTGCCATTGAAGGATCTCATTTTCTGTGCTTTCTCTCTGGTCTTCTTCAAGCACATCACATTCCCTCCTTTCTCAGGGTTTTTGCACTTCCCTCTGCTAAAATGCTGTTCTCCAGGTGTCCTCCTATCTCACTCCTTGATCTCCATCCTGTTCAGGTGTTATTGCATTATTGGGGCTTTTTTTTTAACCTGTCTACCTAAAATAATGACCGCTTCACCCCCATCACTCCTTGACTCCCTCCATTACTATGCTTTTTTATTCCCTTTATTATCTGTCATACAATATATTTACTTGCTTTATTTTTTTTTTACCTTCTATTTCTCTTAATTAGAGCATAAATTCCCTTTGGTAATAATTTCTTTTCCTCTGTGCTTTGTCCTCACATTCCAAGCATTGGACATAACGAACACCAAGTAAACATTCATTGACAAAATGAATTTGCTTGAAAATGATTAACAAAGAATGTCCTTGTCCATTGACTCATTTGCCCCTCCCAAGGAGCCCATGATAATAATGGGTCAAGAATACTTACTTCTGTGGTGGAAAAATTAAAAAAAAAAAAAAAGACTTCAAGAGTATCTTTAGAATTCTTGACAAAGACCCACAAAAATCTAGGAAAACAATAGAGGGCATTGCCAAGTCTAAGACATAGGGTGTCTCACAAAACCAGAATGCAGCAACATGCCATTCGGGTCTCAATAGAGGCTGGGGGATGGGAACACTGTCAAGGTGACTCTGGCTTCTTCCCTAGGAAGGCATACGAATACACAAGACTCAGTCTCCCTTTTCAATATTGCCTCTTCTCTTCTTTCTACATTATTTTCTCCCTGCAAATTAGTTTTTTCTGTTACTTTGTCCATATGACAGAATGACACTTTCCATAGCTTACCTTTTATCAACCCTGTTGGGGGAGAAAATCTGATGAATAAGGTCTAATTTGCTGTGGGTAAGGACTATGCAGACGAGATGGACATTGCTTCTCAGAAAAATAGGAATCATTTCAAATTGGTCATATGCCCCTAAAAATATCTGTTTAGAAGTAGAAAAACCATATCCCCAGAGTAACACATTGAAGGAGGGTAGAGGTTGGACTTGAAGTGGGGTCTTCTCTTCCTAATCTTATGCTTTTTAGACTTCTCCATATGTACTCTTTAGTGAGTTACCTGTGAAACTTCTAGATACCTTCGATGACCATTAGCGACATTGGCTAGGTTAAAAAGACAAAAAGGGCCTAATTTAACATTTAAATTTAAATTAAAATTTAAGGAGGAGAACAAATAGCATATAGGAAGGGGAACTTTGATATTCTGAGACCCCAACCCCGATGATCGTGCTGCTGGAAAGATGACTGCAGCAGTCAGACCCCTTGCTCAGTCTGCTCTTCATATCCAGGGTGCTGGAGAGTGTGGGGGTAGAGAAGTACTTGCTTCTTTTGTGTTTCCAGAGAGTGTACCTAGTGGAGCATCAAGGGCATTGGTCTGGCATAATTCCAGCACTGGTGAGCATAATCCTTCTCTGTAAAATATTTATTTTATCAAATTTATTTCAACTTCATTCCTTTCTCAGAAAGGAGTGGAGGCAGCTCAGTGCTACTATTGCTTTATAAAAAAATGTAATTTAGTTTCCTTTCTGCCCAGAGTTAATTTAGCCCCATTGTGTCCTTGCCCCAAGTTCATGGGAATGTGACTTCACTAGGGAAGAATCCACATAAAGACTGTACATTATACTTTAATGTCAGAAAGGTGGATGAGTTGACATCTTAGAATGGAGAGTGTATCACCCTTTTACTAAGAGATGTAATAGCAGAAACAGTCTTGACTGTGGAAACTGCCATAATAACAGCTCTGCTCATTTTTTATTGATGATGGATAAAAATTCTCATAATACTGAAGCACAGTAACTTGCTGGAATATAGCTTCAGGCTGCCCCTAGGGCAGACTTTATTTATGCATCCCTACTTTCACTATTTGTAATGATAATGATGATAATAATATTAACAATAATGATAATAAATATAAGTACTTTCTAAATTACAATAGGAACTAGAAGTTTCAGCTGTTTTCACCTTGACCTACTCTGCTGTATCTTCTTTTTAAAGATGTAATGCAAGAAACACCATTATAATCCTCACCATTGTTCTGGTTACTAATAGACCTGTGCCAGCAATTTGGAACAGAAAGTGAAATCTGCCCACTGTGGGTTTTGCTGGTTTTGCAACTCTTATTGTAACCTTTTTAAAAATTATTAATTTATAAAGTGCCCTGAGCCTTAACGAATATAAGCAACTGAGCAGGCTGAGGGAATAAAGTTACATAAATCACTATTAAGTTAGCAGCATAAACCATAGTGACCCTACAATGGCTCAGTACAGTAGTTGTGGAGAACAGGCACAACCAGAAAGTTTCAAAAATCTAAAAAGGAAGTTTATTTTAAAATATGTCGATTTGTATCATAATTTATAAAAACAGTTAAAAATGGGGATTAATGGAGAACCCAAAGAATCAATAAAAACCAGTAAGATCAGGATAATGTATAAAATTCTTATATAATTTGATATTTTGAGGACTTCAGAAATGTTCATGAGTGATCAAATTGTAATCAGGATAACAAGGACAAATCACAAGTGATAATCATGCTTTCCTTGAGCTGGGCGTGCAGCCCATTCAGACTTATGAAACTCATCACTGCATTTATTTGTTTGGTTGTTTTTACTGGCATATAATTGCTTAACAATATTGTGTTAGTTTCTGCTGTACACCAGCATGAATCAACCATACTTATATGTACATCCCCTCCACCTTGGCCCTGCCCACCACCTTCCCGACTCCCCACTCTGAGTCGTGACAGAGCACCAAGCTGAGCTTTCTGTGCGTTACAGACCTTCCCACTAGCTGGCTATTTCACACGTGGTAGTGTATATATGTCAATCCTGATCTCCCAGTTCATCCACCCTCTACTTCCTCCACTGTGTGTCACCTGTTCATTCTCTATGTCTGTGTCTCTATTCTGGCCATGGAAATAGGTTCATTTGTATCATTTTTCTAGATTCTACACATATGCATTAATAGAAAATATTTATTTTTCTCTTTCTGACTTACTTCACTCTGTATGACAGCCTCTAGGTCCATCTGCTTGTCTACAAATGACCCAATTTTTTCCTTTTTATGGCTGAATAATATTCCATTATATATATGTACCACATCTTCTTTATCCATTCATCTGTTGATAGACATTTAGATTGTTTCCAGGCCCTGGCTATCGTAAATAGTGCTACAATGAACATTGGGGTACATGTCTCCTTTTGAATTACAATTTTCCCAGGAGTGAGGTTGCTGGGTCATATGGTAGTTCTACGTATAGCTTTTAAGGAGCTTCCATACTCTTCTCTGTAGGCTATATCAATTTACATTCCTACCAACAGTGCAAGAAGGTTTGTTTTTCTCCACACCCTCTCCACCACTTGTTATTTGTAGATTTTTTTTTTTTTTGGATGATGGCCATTCTGACTGGTGTGAGGTGATACCTCATTGTAGTTTTGCGGTCCAGAACACCGTGTATAGTATAACTTTTTCAGGTGCAATGGGAAGAATTTCTGTCTAATCTTAGTACCAGCAACAGTAGTACTTCTGAGTAATGGGTTCATTTTGTATTTAATGGCCTCTGGGAACTATCTAATTGACCACATTTCCCTTTTCATACTGGTAATAAGAGAGAAAAATTCTCATTTATAGCCTTCCCAAAGCAGTGTATAGATCCATATAGTAAGTGTCTTCTTATCATTTCTAAATTCACTTTATCTTCCTCTAGTATATTTTTATTATGTTTAGTTAGCTTTATACATCTGGTTAACTGCCTTACTTAAATCCTTTCTGGAATGAATGTGGGAGTTAGGGAGGAAGAGAAAAGGGGAGAAATTTGAAAATTTTAGACTTTGACATAAATATAATTTTCTATTACAAATTGTAAAATCTATTTTTTCTGTATTTACAAAAGAGGTAACTAAATTCCCCTTAAGGGATTCATATCCTTAATGCTAAATACCTTTGATAGTAAATATCAGTTTTAGCTTGTATCATATTCCTGGACATAACTGTATTAATCCACATTGAATATTACCATGGGGTTTAATACTGTAGGGTAGTTTCTTAATAGGTTTCTTGCCTCTGTTCCAATTTATTCCTCTATAAAATGGCAGTAATTGCATGTACCTTAAAGGCTTGTGAAAATTAAAGATAATCTCTATGAAGAACAAATCTTAACCTTCTTGTCCCTAAATGTTCTAATCTGTGAAATGAGTATAAAATAGTACCTATGTCACAAGTAGGTTTGCAAAGATGAAATAAGAAGACATAGCAACAAATTTAGGAAAATTCCCAGTACAGTATAACTGCTATTCTTATTATTGTTATTATTTCTCATATTTTCATTTTACAAAAATTTTATAAATACCCAAAATTAATTGCTCCAACTTAAAGGTTGGAAATATAGGTTTACTGAAATAATCCACAATAGGCTTCTTAAATGGTCTTAAAATGGCCAGGTTTTAAAAGTCACTTAGCCTATCAATGTCTCCTTGGACTTCTCTGTTTACACTGATCCTAAATAACACAAGCTCAGCTACTGCGGAGCTGTAGTTGTCAGCTGGGTGATTTTGACCCTTCTCCACTCACTCCCTAATGCTAAATAACTTTGATCGTGAATATATCAACTTTAATTTGTACCATGCTCAGGGTACATTTGACAGTGCCTGGAGTCATTTTTGATTGTCGTAGCCGGAGAGGATATGCTCATGGCATCTAGTGAGTGGAGACCAGACAGGCAGCTGAACATCCCAGAATACACAGGATTGGCCTGACACCAAAAAGTGATCTAGCCCTGACTGTCGACAGTGCCATGGTTGAAAAATCCTGGTGTAGATTTGTCTTTTTCTTGGCCAAAAGGTGAGTAACAGAAGGAACTGTTAGAAAACTGGTGCCATCGAAATCTTTCTCATTCAGTTACTGCTGTTTCTGCATTTCCTCCCAGATTTTAGTTTTCAGTTTAGTTTAATCACAAGCTTAACAAATACAGTAAGAAAATTAGGGAATGTAGCATGGTATAGCTTAAAAAATTCTGGCAACTGTCATTAGCCATTTGCCTCTAAAGGTACAAACAGTTCTATCTTCAAAAAGTCACTGAGACCCAAATGAAGAATCTCAGAAAGAGCTGTCAGAGTCCACCTCTAGCACACATCCTAGAGGAACTCTCATGTATGTGAGCCCATGGGGCTATGCAGAACAATATTTTAGTAATGATGAAAAGTTTCTAAAGACTCATAAAAAGGAAATGAATAGAGAAAATAAATTTAAAAATAAGTGAACTAGATACGTTTCAAAGCGCACAGAGGTCAAACACAATCTGAGCGAAAAAAGCAAGTTATAAAACAGCTTGTTAGGGTACCAACATTTCTGTAAGAATCTTTTTTGGTGGGAGAAGAGGCAGGCCATGGAACTTTCCTGATCAGGGATAGAATCCGTGTCTCCTGCATCAGAAGTGCCGAGTCTTAGCCACTAGACCACCAGGGAAGTCCAAGAGTCTTAAAAGGAAAAAACAAAACAAAAAAAACACAAATATCAGCAGTTAGGATTGTGTTTGGCTGTGTTTGCAGAAATTTAGTGGCAGTGGCTTAACCAAATCAAGGTTTACAATTTTGTCTTGTAAGAGTTCAACTGAAGGAGATCCATAAGAAGGTAGCTCCAAGAAGCCATCAGTCAGGTCCCACAAAGTGAAGGGATGGGGTGCTTATACAATTAATCAGTTCTTGTGGTCCAGAGAAGACTCTTGAGAGTCCCTTGGACTGCAAGGAGATCCAACCAGTCCATCCTAAATGAGATCAGTCTTGGGCGTTCATTGGAGGGACTGATGTTGAAGCTGAAACTCCAATACTTTGGCCACCTGATGCGAAGAGCTGACTCATTTGAAAAGACCCTGAAGCTGGGAAAGATTGAGGGCAGGAGGAAAAGGGGACGATAGAGGATGAGATGGTTGGATGGCATCACTGACTTGATGGACATGAGTTTGGGTAAACTCTGGGAGTTGTTGATGGATAGGGAGGCCTGGCGTGCTGCCGTTCAGGGGTCACAAAGAGTCGGACACGACCAAATGACTGAACTGAACTGAGCTGACTGTGGTCCAGAAAGGGGACAGGGTATATAATGATCACTTGTAAATATGTTTAATTAGTCAATTTCTGATGGAGAGCTTGACAATAGTTTCTGGGGTCCTCAAACCTGCAACCAGAGTTCCTTCCCTAAAGCTCATTCTATCTTTCTTTTATCTTCAAGGTGATGAGAGCTTCCATGACACAGTGCATTCATGCATCAGGTCCATAGAGAGGGAGGGTAGAAGGTGACTCTGAATCTGAATCTGAATATACACACTCTTACCAAGAAAATGATGGGTTTTTTCCCCAGAAGCTTCATCTTCTGAAATTCTGCTTCCACCTCCTTGACCAAAACTAGGTCATATCCTCTCCTCTGCTCCCTTCCCCTCCCCTGTTTAGCTGCACAAGAGCCAGGAGGGGATGATGAATGGCCTTCTTGGACACCGCTTCCTGGGCAAGACCAGGGTCCTGATAGAAGAGAAGAGAGGAACGACAATGATTAGGTGGACAAACAGAATCATCTGCATCAAGTATTACAAAATGTTTAAAGGTGGGTAGTGAAGATATAAAAACATGGGCTGGGAGAATATACCCCAAACTTATGAGAGTGTGTGCCTCTCGGGAGGGAGAGAGAATCCCATTGAGAAGGCATACAAAGTGGATTTTCCCTTCATTCCTATTTTATTTATGTGTTTAATATCAAAGATTTCTGAAGCAGATATGATAGAATATTAAATTTTAAAAATCTGCATCTTCAATATATGAAACATATACTCTGTTCTATTATGTAAGTTTTCTAAGTTAAGGAAAAATCTCATAACTTTTGTTAACCTGCAAATTACTTGGGGTGGTGGTATGCATTCTTTTGTCCCAAGAGAAAGACAGACATGAGTGAATCTGCCCAGATAATGAGACAAGTCAGGACTGGGATGAAAATTGGAGGGAGCAGCATCCTCACTGGCCACAGAGTTGGACAGTCCTTGGAAGCGCCAACCCCCAAACCCATATTGCATACGGCTTCCCCCAGGTGGATACTGTGAAACAATTAACTAGGATTTAAGCAGAACCATGGGGAAATATTTTTAAGTATTCATGATTCATCTCGTTCTCAGTGAAAGTCAGCATAAAAGCTTGCACGTACAATGTTTCCAAATAGCCGACTGTCCTAACATTTTCTTTCATAAGAGGTAGGTCACATGGGATACTCATACAAGAGGTGCTTTCATGAAAGGCATTTTATCCACTCCACCACCACCAAAAAAAAATAAAAAATAAAAAAGTGTAATGAATTATTTTCCAAAGCTGATGATTTCAGAGCACTCATTTTCATGAAAGTCAAAGTCACCCCCACTCAGTAATGAATTCCTTTTGGATGCAATTCAGACTTTCCAAGGTTACCAATTCATATTTTACAGAAAAAAAAAATATTACCAGTCTTCAAGAGATATGCATGAGAAATTGAGGAACAAAAAGTTGAGGAAGCCAAAGTCGCAGGATGAGGTGACTGGGCATTTCCTGAGCACTTGAAGAGCTTGTTTTCATGCCAAGGAAGAAGCCAGTTTAGAATAGGTGTTAATTTATGTAAATGAAGAAGTCAGAGAAAGAATAAAAAGGAAGACTTGGTGATTTTCTTTCACTTTCACCTGCTGCAGACTCATGGCCCTGTGGCCTAAAGTGCTTCTACAGAAGAGGAAGAGCTTGGAAGGGAGAAGGTGGGGAAGATTCTGTGTCAGGGAAACCCAAAAGGCCCTCTGTAAAACAATCCCACATCTTCCCTGTCACAGTGTCTTTTACTAATTCGTCTAAGGAAATACGGTAGGGGTTTCCGTATGGGAAGGAAGAAAAACGAGTTCTATTTTTTCTAATTCCATTAAATACAGAAAAGGAGACAATAGAAAGAAAACAGTATGGCATAATTAACCCCAGGACCACAGACACAACAGGAGCAATTTTCTTTGAACAAATGTAGACAACACAAATCTCTCTTTGGGAAGAAGCAGGCAAATTATTGGGTTGTCTGAGAAGCTAATCTGGGTTCTTCCACAGCATCTTGGCTAAATAAACTTTTGGCCAACCCGATACTTTAATATTCCTGAGGATCAGAGTTCTTGGGAGCAAATCAGTTTAGGACCCAAAGAACCAAAGCGGTAGTTTTGTCCCATTCTGATGACACTGACAGATGTTCTTGTCATCTTATGGAAGAGGCTTGGACCCACTTCCAGGGACAGCAAGACAATTTTGCTGGTCAAAACTAAGTTTGGAAAATTTCAGACTAATGGGAAAAGCGAATCTATTTAGATTGTGAAGTAGGTTTGTGCTCACTGCTGCTCACTGATGGATAGATTCCTGCCTGTGGAGCTGAACTTCTGGACTTGAGCTGTCATTCAAGCCCAAAGATATGACCTTTGCTAGCCTTTTGGCCACCCTGAGTGTTCATTTCCTCAGTTGTTTAAGAAAACAAAACAACAAACCTTGCATCCAGAATGGTTGTGAGGATTAAAATAGTTTGTGTGAAAGCTTCGGGTAAACTCTGAAATGTTGAGCAAAGAAGATTATCTTAAGGGTGTTATAAATGCTATGTTATTAGCAGGAAACTAAACATGTTTAATTTTTTGTTCCGTTGTATGTATTTTGCTTTTGTGCACAGGTCATTTGATCTTGAATGCGCCATTCATGAGAGTAAACCTAGGATGCCCCTTCCCTTCTTCCAGCTTTCATTTCTTCGCCTTCAAAGAGGTAAGAAGATCTAACATCCCTTCAAGCTCAAAGGCTCCAAAGGTATGTGACTCAAAGTACAAACAAAGAGCAGAATCTATCTTGAGTAAAATCCTGTGTGAGCAAATCGGAAAGGAAATCAACAGCATGACATGAGTAAAAGAGTATCGTTAAGGCAATTGAAGCTAAAACATAGAAATTGGTTGATATTTGCTTTGGCTTCTCCATGAAATTAGAGAAATGAGGTCTGTATCCTTTGGAAGATTTTGATTGAAAACAATATTTTCACTAAGTTTTCGAAAAGTCATGAGGCAAGGATGAATTCTCTGATAGCTGCTCAGATAGTTCCTGAACATTCTGCCTTTAAGGGACTGGAGCTTTGATGAATGTGGCTGTCACCCCCAGAGGTGTCATGCACAGGATAACAAATGTCTCAGCACTGGGATGTTCAGTCTTCTGAGGAAGAACACAGAGCACACAGATTCTAGGGGAGCTGATTTTGCTTGGCGCTGAGTTTACATCTGGGCTGGTAGGTGTGCAGTTTTCAAACAGGAATTACCAGGATGCTGTAGATCACTGGCACTCGGGCTATGAAGAGGCGTGTGTGTGCCGCACATCCAGGGATGTCTGAGAGCTCAGTCAGGTCTGACTCAACAGCCTCGAGAGTAGAAGCAACAGCAGATCCGGAAATACCAGCCACAGCAGCTCAGGCTGCTAACTCTCAAGCCAAAATACACTGGGCTGAATGAACTTTTTTTTGTCACATCTGATTCAGCAGCGTGCAGCTTAATGGACTGCTTCCCCCGAGAGAAGTGGTGGACATCTGCTCTTAAATATGACTGACATTTTCCCCAGCTAACGTTTTCTCTAAAGCTTTTGTGTCCTAGATTGCTGAAGTTTAATCTTAAACTTTTTGCAGAGTTAATGAAGAGGTTGCTATCTGCAAGTATAGACCCTGTGTGTCTTCCTTTTCTGAGATTGTTTTTGCTGTGATGGAGATTGCCAGAATGTGATGTGCCCACTAAGTTCCTTTCAGCCCACTGAATCTGTAAAAATAAATGTCACTGCTCCCTCACATGTGACAGATGAGCATCTTTTGTGCTGGACATGTACTGGGAACACACTTTAGGTGATTCTGAAGGTCCAAATAGTGCTTTTAAGTCTTCTGTGGTGCTTTCGCATGAGCAGTGTACCACCACTTTGAGCCTGGAAATATGGCTGAGTTCAGACAAAACCTCTCCAGAACAGCTGCTTCCTTTGAAAAGAAGAGAAAAGATTATCTCCAAAATCATTCCAGGTCCACGATGAGCTCTTGAAATGTACGAGGGGTCCTACAGTGACTGTCCCACAGTGATAAACAGCCATCACCTACAAAACATGTTTTCAAAAAATAAACAACTTTCATTTCTTTTAAATTGGCCCTCTCAGATCTCCTTTCTTTTTTGCATCCCCTCTAATATTTCCAAGTATATGTTGGGAGCTTGGCTGGAAACTTAGGTCCTACACAAAACCCAGAGAGAACTAAAATGAACCCTTCACAGGCATGAAGACAGGTGATAGGGCATGAAGTTTTGGCAAGATATAGTACCATTTGTGTGTGTGTGTGTGTGTAAAAGCCATAGATAAAAATTTCCTCAAAAGCAAGGGTGATGACTTATTCATTTGTGTGTCCCTCGCATAGCTGGCAGTGGCTTATATGTGATAGACTTTAAAAGACATTTGTTGAGGCCATTGATCAGTCATAGGGCAAAATATTATTCTACAGATACCGTAAGAGTCAACATGGAACATAGACAAATGAAGAAAGCAAGGTCCCAATTCCAGAGTTTCCACAGGGTTAGGTTCCAGGCTTCAAATTCACAAAAACCCTAAAACAGGTAATCTTCGTTTTTCCACATGAGGTTATGTATGCCTTCATAGAGGTAATACTGACAAGATGAAGAGCTGAAGTTGTTCATCATAGAAATATAAATTAACCCACAGTTTTTGCAACTCTTTGGTACTTTTTTTATCTTTAAAGATTTAATTAGTATATTATCCCATTTATATGAACTCATCTAGCTAGCTAGCTAGTTAGCTAGTTGTCATCTATCTATGTCTATCCATCTATCTATCCATCATCTGAAATAAAATATTCATGAAAGAATGATTATTATTTTTAATGATTAATGATGAACATTTCAGTAAAGTGGGATCCCATGTGATTTTTGCCCTCTTACTTTTCTATATGTTTGAAATCATTGCATTGAACATGTATGATTTGTATAATCAGAGAAAAGCAGCAAAATTCTATTCATTATGCAAAAAAAGAAATAGGATTCAGCAAATAGGTGAATGAGGTGAGTCAAAGATGACAACTAAGACTGAGCCAAAATAACTGGAAGGTTGGTGGTTTTGTTAACAAACATTATGGGTTGAAGAAAAGGGCTGATTTCCCTGATGGCTCAGTGGGTTAAGAATCTACCTGCAATGCAGGAGACACGGGTTCTACCCCTGGATTGGGAAGCTGCCCTGGAGGAGGAAATGGCAACCCACTCTAGTATTCTTACCTGAAAATGCACAGAGGAGACCAGCGGGCTGCAGTCCAAGGGGTTACAAAGAGTCAGAATCAACTGAGCATGCATACATACGTACATACACTGGGAGAGGACACATTTTGAATCCAGCTGTGGACATGGTGGGCTGGGAGCACCAGGAGATCATTGCCATGGAAACATGAAAAAGATGCTTGGGGAGCAACTGGTGCTATAGACTTAAGGGGTCACTGATGGGAGTGGGATTGCAAGGGGAGAGATTAGCCAGATGGATGAGCTGGAACTTGCACATTTAGAAAGTGAAGGAGTAGATAGACCCATGGAAAGAAGGAACCAGTAATGAAAAAAGATGAAAAATGGGAGGTGAGGATTCTCACATCACTAGGGGAGTGGCCACAAAGAAAAGGCATTCCAGGAACCCAAGGCCCAGTGCTGAAGAGGAGGATGGCTGGAAAAGTCTGTGGTGTTTGGTGAGGAGATCTCCTTTTTAATTAATTTTATTGGAGTATAGTTGATTTACAATGTTGTGTTAGTTTCAGGTGTATAGTTGAGTGAATCAGTTATACATATATCTACTTTTTTAGATTCTATTCCTATATGTCATTAGAGAATATTGAGTAGAGTTCCCTGTGTGAAACACAAATATCTTATGATATTGCTTATATGTGGAATCTTAAAAAAAATGGTGATTATGTCTTTTTCTACATTCATGCAGAAGAGTTTCTTGGTGTTATATTATCAAAGAATAATTAACATTAGGAAAAACTCAAAAATGATACATGAACAAAGCAGAGTATATACATAAATATGTTTTATGTAAAAACATATTTTAATTTTATTAAAACTATAGATGTAAATAAGCACAGAGAAGTAATGTACACACAAGTAGTTTTTTAGCAGCTATTATGTGCCACCCACTGGGGACCCAGAGATGAACAAGATAGGTACTCTTGACCTTTAGGTTTTCATTATAGGCCAGTACTTTGGCCACCTCATGCGAAGAGTTGACTCATTGGAAAAGACCCTGATGCTGGGAGGGATGGGGGCAGGAGGAGAAGGGGACAACAGAGGATGAGATGGTTGGATGGCATCACCGACTTGATGGACATGGGTTTGAGTAAACTCCGGGAGTTGATGATGGACAGGGGTGCCTGGCGTGCTGTGATTCATGGGGTCGCAAAGAGTCTGACATGAATGAGTGACTGAACTGACTGAACTGACTGAGGATAGACAATAAACAAATAAATTTATAAAGCAGAGATTATTTTCCCTAGTGATAAAATCTAGGAATAAAATAAAGATAGAGGTGATGGAGATTATTCAGAAAGGGAAAACATGATCTCTCTGAGGACCCTGCACTTAAGCTGGAATCCAAATGAAAAGGAGGAGCCAGCTCTGGGGGAATGGGAGAAGGGGTGGGAGTTGTCCCAGGTAAAAGCATCAATAGAACAAAGACTCCCAAATAGAAAGAAGCTTGGTGAATTCTGTAAACAGACAAACTTTCAGTGTGTCTGGAGCAGTGAAGTGGTTATAATAGAATCTAAGACATGGCCCACGGCCTCAGACAGCTCACAGAGACATAAACAAGTCATTGCATATATCATGATAACCACTGGGAAAGAGACAAGTGCAAAGTGCTGTCCGTACACAGTAAAGGTGAGTGGCTTGGTCCAGGAAGCAGGCAGATGTGGTCTTTGCACTAAGCCTTCTGAAGCTTTTGCGGAGGTTTCTACCAGAGCGGGAGATCATTGCTGGGTGAGATGTATTGTTAAAAGGGGGACACTTCATAATCAGCAGGGCAAAGCATCACTAAAACAGTTTAAAGAGAAGCTGTAAGATTACAGCTACCTGTAATACAGGAGAAACTGCCTCGTTCAGCCAGATCTGAGAAGAGGGGAAGACTTCTGGGGACCACTGACCTGTCTCTTCTCCTCTAGATTCTTTTCCATGGCCATGATAAGTGACAAAGCCCACAGCTCTACATCCACGTTATCTTACCTGATGTTTTCATCAACACTGCTGCTTCAAAGGAAAGCCTAGAAACCAGGGACCCCAGACTGGAGGATGTCTCTGCTCCTAGAAGATGCCTGTGCTCACTTTCTTGGGTGCCCTTAGGATGCAGAATAATCTTTGCTGATGGGGTTGTTCTTCCTCCCCTAAATATCAGCTCTGGGTGGGGAAATGGGCCACCCACAAGAGCTGAAGGGTGAGTAGACAAGGAATTAATAATGGAGTGGTGGCAATAGACAGCATTGTTACATTGAAGAAAAGAAATAGCAAAGTATGCAAACACATAGCAATATTGTAAAAAAGCTCACTCAGTTGTGTCAGACTCTTTGTGACCCCATGGACTGTAGCCCTCCAGGTTCCTCTGTCCATGGAATTCTCCAGGCAAGAATACTGGAGTGGGTTGCCATTTCCTCCTCCAGGGGATCTTCCCAATCCAGGGATCAAACCTGCAGCTCCTGCTTTGGCAGGTGAATTCTTTACCTCTGCACCACCTGCGAAGTCCCAGCAACATAAAGGATAATAGCAAATTTAGGAGATCATGAGTAGCACGTTATGGTGGCAGCTGCAAGTGTGAGTGTATGTGTGTGTGTGTGTGTGAGAGAGAGAGAGAGAGAAAGAGAACAGTGATGGAAAACGAGATTGAAAAGTCAGTTTTGGGCTAACTAGTGATAGGTCTTAAATGATTTCCTTCAGACTTTATGCTTCATCTTGTTGAAAGCGAGACATCATCAAAGTGTTAAATAGAAAAGACATGTGATAAATTGTGCCTTTTAGGATGGTTCTGAATGCAGTTTGGGATATTTTTATGGGGGATTAAAGCAGGAGGTTGAATGACCATTTGAGAAATGACTGTGGTCAGTGAGGTAAGAAGTGATGAGACACTAAATTAGGATGATAGCAATTGAACTAGAGAGGCAGGTTATACATTGAAAGGAATGATAAGCAATAAAACTGGAAGAATTTGGAGATCCTTCCTTATGTAGGAAGGATAAAAAAGAAGAGCCAAGGGTCAAGGGTATCTCCAGTTTTAGTATGGGTACCTAAGGGGCTAGTGGCTACTAGCCATTATGTGGAACACAGGGAGGGGATATAATGCAATTTGAGTGTGGTACAATATGTATTCTATATAGACTGAGAGTGTGATGCTTGCAGAATATCTGGGGTAGGGGGAGGAGATGTAAATCTAGGCATAGAGTCCAGAAAAGATTTTGAAGTTAGAGACTGATAACTAGGTATTGGTAGGAGTTAGTTGAAACCAAGAGAGCTGATGAAATAATTGTAGCTTTTGACCCAGCTGTTAGCTGTCACTTGGGTCATATGGGAACCCTTGAATACTAGAAAGAACACTTTTTGCCAGAAGGTAGAAACAACCCCCAAGATCCCAGAACCACAACCATCCAAATTCTCCAGCCATCTACTTGGCAGAAACTGAACAACTGCCTCCATGGAGAAAACATATTTTGTCTCGTAAATCCAATTTTCTTTGCCTGAAATAGTTTAGATACAAAAACTATATGATACCTGACATATGGTTGGTTTAGGAATTTTTGTTTTCCACAGTGATTTGATCAGATTTGCATATAATCCACTTGATCACTTTACCACCATCCATTGTAAATTTAGTTAATATTTAACCAAAGTCTAAAGAAGTTTATATAAACAAATTATATGGGCTATGGATATGAACTTGGAAACAGATGCATAGATTCCTTCTGAAGTTTTCTCTTTTAGGGTTCCTTTAGTTCATTCTCTCTCTCCTGGGGAAATCAGCTCAATTTTATAATTCAATGTGAAATTCCTCTATGGTTTGTCTTGCCTGTATGAATGTCAGGGAGTGCAAAAGTGTCAGACTGACCCTTGCAAAGTGGTCTCTGTGGTGTTCATCAAGACCCAATGAGTCATCTTGGTCAGTTTGATTTTTCTGGGTTCTTTTAGATATATTCATTCTTTCATTTCCCAAGGTTTGACACTTCATAAAGCAAGCAGAATTTGACGTGTCTTAAACCTTCGTTTGTCTAATGCATCTAAAATCACCCTTTGTTGGGTGAAAAAGATCAGTGTGCTTTCCCTTTAATTGCAAAATAATACTGGCGGCAGGCGCAGTTGGTGAGATTTCTTTTTTTGTGAATAATAGCCTTTAAAATCGCGAAAGTAATACATAATTAAGGTGTTCAAACTATAGAAAACATTAAGGTTAAAAAAAATGAGGGGCTGCCCATGAGCATGGAAGCTTGAGCATCATTTTATCCATGTACTGCTGCTGCTGCTAAGTCGCTTCAGTCGTGTCCGACTCTATGCGACCCCATAGACGGCAGCCCACCACGTTGTACTAGCTACCAGTAAAGGCATGGATAACATTTATAAAGAGTTTGCTCATGGTTTTCTCCCTTACATTTATGTAATAAAATATCTAAGTGATTGTTCCTTATTAGCATTTATGGATCTACTCCATTCTCTTTAAAACCTACATAGTAGTATGTAGTGTGAAAGTAAAAGTGTCACTCCCTCAGTCATGTCCAACTCTTTGAACTCTACAGTCGCTAGATAGTTGGCATTTATGTGTTTATTTCTATAGAGGCATAGTTGCGTGTATATGTGTGTGCTCAGTTTTGTCCGACTCTGCAACCCCATGGATTGTAGCCCACCAGATTCCTCCGCCCATAGAGATTCCCAGGCATGAATACTGCAGCAGGTTGCCATTCCCTTCTCCAGGTGATCTTCCCTACCCGGAGATCAAACTCACGTCTCCTGCATTGGCAGACAGATTCTTTACCACCAGTGCCACTTGGGAAGCCCATTATGTAGTATATATGTTCCCTAATTTAATAATAACCCTATTAACGGGCACTCTGCTGCTGTTATAGAAAATCCTACTCTGAACAGACTTGTGTATATATTTTTGCACACATTTATCTGCAGGATACATTCTTAGAAGTTGACTTTGCTGGTCAAATGATAAATGTATTTTTAATTCTGACTGATACTGCCAAATTGTCTTCCAAAGGAGTTGTACCAATTTGTGTCCTCACCAGCAATGAAAAAGATGCCTCTTCCCTTAATCCCTTCTAATAGAGCATTCAATAAATTTTTTTTTGTAATCTTCACCAAACTGTTCATTGAAAAACAGTATCTTGTAGTTTAGTCTGCATTTGAAAAATGGTATTTCACTGTGGCTTGATTTGCATTCTCTTTTTAAAAAAATTTTATGTATTTATTTTTTGGCTCTGCTGACTCTCCATTGCTACTCAGATTTTTCTCTAGTTGTGGGGAGCAGGGCCTACTTTTGAGCTGTAATGAGCGGGCTTCTCGTTGCAGTGACTTCTCTTATTGCAAAGCACAGGCTTTAGGACGTGAGATTCAGTAGCTGTGGCATGTGGGCTTAGCAGTTGCAGCTCGCAGGTTCTAGAGCACAGACTCAAGAGTTGTGGTGCATGGGCATTGTTGCTCCATGGCCTGTGGGATCTTCTTGGACCAGGGATCCAACTTGCATCTGCTGCATTGGCAGGCAGATTCTTTACCACTGAGCCACCTGGGAAGCCTGATTTGCATTTTCTTAATAATATCTTCTGCGGTGAACCATATACTTAACATCTTTTGTTCATTTTTCCAAAGGTTTTTTTTTTTTTTTTGCTTTTGCTTATTTGTGAGAGCTGTTTGCTCATTAAGAAAACTAATGCTTTGTTATATTTGTTGCAAAAATATTTACCCAGTTTTTTGTTCAACCTTTAAACTCACTACAGTATATTTATGATATAAAATGTTTAATTTTGCAAGTTGAAATATATGTATCATCTATGGTTGCTTAGTTTTATATCTTGCTTTGAAAACATCCTCACCATTACAATTATAAAAACATAGTTGTTTTTTATTTTTAATGTTTAATTCTTTTATCCATCTGGAAATGTTTTAGATATAAGGACTGAGGTAGGAATCCAATTTAATATTATTCAAACCTTAAACCTCTTATAATAGTCTATCACTATTTATGATTTATCTTTTATCAAAGTCTTTATGTATTTCAGTTTATTTCTTGACCTTGTTCTGTTTCATTTTTCTTCTTGACAGAATCAGGTTATCTTGCTTACTTTAATAAGTCTAATGAAAGCACACTCTCTAATTTTTTTCCCCCGTTTAGTATTTTCCAGCTATTATTTCATGCTCGTTTAATCATAATATCTTTAGAATCAATTTGTGTAGTTATTAGAATTAAAATCTTGATTTATTCTGGAGATTATATTAAATTTATAGGTCAATTTAGGAGA